>NC_068436.1:18143876-18166376 GCF_023373465.1 Oncorhynchus keta
TGTCCACTAGTGAGACAGAAAGAGAGAGGACAGAGGAGAAGAAGACAATCTGTCATAAGGTTTGATGTAACCCCCTATACAGACTCTCTTTCCCTCAGTTCTCTCTCTCTCTTCCTCTCTTCCTCCCCCCTCTCTCCTTCCCCTACATTAACATCCTGCTCTATAGCTAGAGTTTTGTCAGCCTCTCCTCCTCTCATGTTGGTGTGAGGCTGGGCAGCGTATTACAATACATGGTCATATATACTGAGTCAAGACAAAAAAAAGAGATAAGATTGGTCACTCACACACACTCACACTCTTTCATACTATCTCACGCTCTCTGTCTCTCTCACACACACACACACACACACACACACACACACACACACACACACACACACACACACACACACACACACACACACACACACACACACACACACACACACACACACACACACACACACACACACACACAGAGACAGAAAGGAGATAGGCTTGGTAAAGGTGCACAACACAGGCACGCACAAGTAGGTACACGCGCGGCTCATGCGCACACACACACACACACATACACCCTCTCCTAGTTCCCCACAACACCCCAACCCTGCCCACCGTGGCGAGGAGCTCTCCTTGCGTCTCAGCGTGTTAAGGTGGAAGAGCGAAGGCGCCAGGCAGACGGCCAGGTTGGCGCAGGTCATCTGGTTCTCTGCCACGGCGGCGGTGACGTCACTCAGCAGGCACAGGAGGGTCTGCAGCGCCTCGCGGCTCTCGTCTGGCAGCAGCAGCACGGCCGCTCGCGTAGCCTGAAGACGCAGCTCCTTGGGCATGTCTGAGGGAATCACATTCAGTTCAACTCACTTCTGTTCAGTTCAATTCAGTTTGGTTCAGTTCAATTAAGTTCAATTCAGCTTAATTTAAAAACATTATTTGTTGAATTTTGACAAGATGGAAAATGGTCTCACACAGGTTTATCATGAATTCCAGACAGCTGGTTGCCAGCTACTTACTGTATTTCTGCATTTCTTATTACAGTGCTGTATGATGACAATATTGTACCAGTAAATGCTATTTTGTCTTAATGAACTAATAAACTTGATTGATGGATTCCAAGAGGGCATTTGACATTGTTTAACTGTAATTACATTGTACAGTTTTCATGCCAGCAGACTGTCAATGATATTGATTTATATTCAGTAATTAACTGGCTGTCTGTATTTCAAACACAAATGTTCTAGTGAGTCATGGAGCGCATGGCAGAGGAGAGAGAGAGTGTGTACCACCACATCATCTGATATCGCCTGTTTGTTTTCCGTCTACAATCTCTCTCTCTCTCTCTCTCTCTCTCTCTCTCTCTCTCTCTCTCTCTCTCTCTCTCTCTCTCTCTCTCTCTCTCTCTCTCTCTCTCTCCCTCTCTCCCTCCCCCCTCCGCCCCTCCCTTCCGGGCTGACAGACATGCACCTACAGCTTTTTGTGAGGCTATGTGTGTGTTCCCCTTCAATCTCCACATTATTTTAGATGAATGTGAATATTATGGGTGTTAATACCTGTCAATGTTAAGTTTGTGTTTCTGTGTGTGTGTGTGTGTGTGTCCCTCTCTCTGTTCTTACATTGATAGATCTGCAGGAAGGTCTCAGACAGTTTGCTGGTGAGTAGCGGCTCTGGAAGGTCCCGGAAATACTGCTTCAGCATGTCGGCCACGTCGTAAGCTGATTGGCCCTCGTAACTGACTCCGCCTCCGTCGGCACCGCACGTTTCGTTCATCTGACGGAGCGCCTGAATACGTGATTTAACCCCCGACTTCCTGAAGAGACCCACCTGGAAGGGTAAAGAGAGAGAGAGAGATAGAGACAGAGAGGGGGAGGGGAGAGAGAGACAGAGACAGAGAGACAGACAGAGAGAGATAGAGAGATAGAGGGGGAGGGGGAGGGAGAGAGAGAGACAGAGAGGGGGAGAGAGAGAGAGACAGACAGAGAGAGATAGAGAGAGGGAGAGGGGGAGAGGGGGAGAGAGAGAGAGACAGAGACAGACAGAGAGAGAGAGAGAGAGAGAGAGAGAGAGGGGAGGGGGAGGAGAGAGAGAGACAGAGAGAGAGAGAGAGAGACAGAGAGAGATAGAGAGACAGAGACAGAGAGACAGACAGAGAGAGATAGAGAGAGGGGGAGGGGGGAGAGAGAGAGACAGACAGACAGAGAGAGAGACAGAGAGAGAGACAGAGAGAGAGAGATAGAGAGAGAGATAGAGATAGAGGGGGAGGGGGGAGGGAAAGAGAGAGACAGAGAGGGGGAGAGAGAGAGAGACAGAGAGACAGACAGAGAGAGAGAGAGGGGAGGGGGGAGAGAGAGAGACAGAGGGAGATAGAGAGAGAGACAGAGAGTGGGGGAGGGGAGAGACAGAGAGGGGGAGGGGAGAGAAAAGCGGGAAAGAGAGATTGTTGATGTCATTTTTTTATTACCTGGAACAAGATCTAATGAGTTATCAATTCAAACCCACATTCTCATCGTTTGCAATTTTGATTGAATAAGGGGCCCATTGTTAGTGTGTAGCTCGGTGGTTACATCACAACGGTATTCAGTGTATTTTTAAGACGATGCACGTCCCAAATGGCACCTGATTCCCTATAGGCCCTGGTCAGAAGTAGTGGACTAGAAAGGGAATAGGGTGCCATTCGGTTTGGGACACAGCCCATGAAATCCATTAGGATTCTTGAGGAGAGGGTTCTTTCTGTTGGACTTAATCAATGTTCTTTTTAAGTTAATGGTTTTACAAAATGGCTGCCATCTGGGAGGAAAAAAAGCTCTGGCTTGAAGAGAAGAAATACTTTCCGTGAGCTTTCACCATTTCAAACAGAGGCCTGTTGTCCAGTTTAGGAGAGCATGCTATTCCTCATTCTCTCTTCCATCCCTCCCTCTCTCTCTCGCGCTCTCTGTCACCATAGCAATCCCTTGGCTCTGTCTCCCTCTCTCTTAAACAGACTGACAAAGGTGACTAAACAGCTGGAAACGTTTGACTCTCCCCAGGCCTCCCTGTGTGTGTGTTTCAGGGCCTCCCTGTGTGTGTGTGTGTTTCAGGGCCTCCCTGTGTGTGTGTGTGTGTGTTTCAGGGCCTCCCTGTGTGTGTGTGTGTGTGTGTGTGTGTGTGTGTGTGTGTGTGTGTGTGTGTGTGTGTGTGTGTGTGTGTGTGTGTGTGTGTGTGTGTGTGTGTGTTTCAGGGCCTCCCTGTGTGTGTGTGTGTGTGTGTGTTTCAGGGCCTCCCTGTGTGTGTGTGTTTCAGGACCTTCTTGTCTCCCAAACACAGTATGTGAGGCCTCAAAACTGACACAGAGAGAGAGTGTGTGTGTAACACACTGTGAATATTTAACTGGCCATTTTTCCCAAATTCCAACTCTGACAAAAAGACTGATTCTTCCAGGGAAATATACAACTATGCAACCAGGAGACTAAATTATGAGAGGCAGACAGACAGACAGACAGACAGACAGACAGACAGACAGACAGACAGACAGACAGACAGACAGACAGACAGACAGACAGACAGACAGACAGACAGACAGACAGACAGACAGACAGACAGACAGACAGACAGACAGACAGACAGACAGACAGAGAGGTAGACAGACCGTACCTGGTCTAGACATTGGCTGCGTAGATAGCGCATGGCCTGCTGAATGCTCTGAGGCAGGGGCTGACCCGTACGCTGGACGTTCAGCAGCAGAGGTACTCCAAACACATTCCGGTCTTTGTAGTCCCGCACCTTGATCCGCTTCATAAACTTCGGCACAGCCCTGCAACCCACACACAACACACACACATAGAGGGACAGGTTAAAATAGCCAATAACAACACACACACACACATGGTTTTGCAACAGGAGTAAAGTAGGTGTTGGACTTTGACCTCTGACCTCTGTCCTCTGTCACTGTACTAACAGAGCAGCGGTGACATTGTAAATGTCCACTACAGAAAGCAGCCAACATGATGACTACCACACACAGCAAACTACAACACTCAATCCAACCGCTTCTGCTACTCTGGTCCTGGACGGACGGCTACTCGGTGTATGTGTGCGTGTGCAGGGTTTCATTCCAACCCAACAATAATACACCTGCCGTGTGTGTGCAGGGTTTCATTCCAACCCAACAATAATACACCTGCCGTGTGTGTGCAGGGTTTCATTCCAACCCAACAATAATACACCTGCCGTGTGTGTGCAGGGTTTCATTCCAACCCAACAATAATACACCTGCCGTGTGTGTGCAGGGTTTCATTCCAACCCAACAGTAAGACACCTGCAGCGTTGTGGAGGCAATAGCAACAGCTCTCCAGGACTGGAGCTAGAGAAGCCTGTACTGTTTAATCAAACAGGATTTGACAGGATAGGGTCCTTCAGACCTGCACCTACAAGGCCACAGGATATTGTTAATGAGAATTGGTTCCCAACTGACAAACCTAATAAATAAAGGTTGTACACTAAACAAATGGAAAGAGCAGTAGTTTACTGCTACGCTGAATCACCAACGCTAACATTAGCATTAGCACATGTCACGCTACCACCTAGATAAGGTGGGGTTTTTGTGTGGGTTTTGCAGAAGCCTAGCTTTCTCCCAGTTTATGATAGGGAGGATAAACACAAAGACAATAGAAACCGGGAGGGAGGAGGAGAAGGGAGGAGAGGGTAAGGGGGGTGGGTTCGTAATGGTGTAAACATCCACATCCGCACTTTGTGCTTGTGCCTCAGGCCCCTAACACTGACCATGTCACTGTGTGTGTGTGTGTGTGTGTGTGTGTGTGTGTGTGTGTGTGTGTGTGTGTGTGTGTGTGTGTGTGTGTGTGTGTGTGTGTGTGTGTGTGTGTGTGCCTCAGGCCCCTAACACTGACCATGTCACTGTGTGTGTGTGTGTGTGTGTGTGTGTGTGTGTGTGTGTGTGTGTGTGTGTGTGTGTGTGTGTGTGTGTGTGTGTGTGTGTGTGTGTGTGTGTGTTTGTGCCTCAGGCCCCTAACACTGACCATGTCACTGTGTGTGTGTGTGTGTGTGTGTGTGTGTGTGTGTGTGTGTGTGTGTGTGTGTGTGTGTGTGTGTGTGTGTGTGTGTGTGTGTGTGTGTGTGATGTGTGTGTGTGTGTGTGTGTGTGTGTGTGTGTGTGTGTGTGTGTGTGTGTGTGTGTGTGTGTGTGTGTTGTGCCTCAGGCCCCTAACACTGACCATGTCACTGTGTGTGTGTGTGTGTGTGTGTGTGTGTGTGTGTGTGTGTGTGTGTGTGTGTGTGTGTGTGTGTGTGTGTGTGTGTGTGTGTGTGTGTGTGCCTCAAGCCCCTAACACTGACCATGTCACTGTGTGTGTGTGTGTGTGTGTGTGTGTGTGTGTGTGTGTGTGTGTGTGTGTGTGTGTGTGTGTGTGTGTGTGTGTGTGTGTGTGTGTGTGTGTGTCTCAAGCCCCTAACACTGACCATGTCACTGTGTGTGTGTGTGTTTGTGCCTCAAGCCCCTAACACTGACCATGTCACTGTGCGTGTGTGTGTGTTTGTGTGTGTGTTTGTGCCTCAAGCCCCTAACACTGACCGTGTCACTGTGTGTGTGTGTGTGTGTGTGTGTGTGTGTGTGTGTGTGTGTGTGTGTGTGTGTGTGTGTGTGTGTGTGTGTGTGTGTGTGTGTGTGTGTGTGTGTGTGTGTGTGTGTGAATGTCAGGTGTTCTACTGCTCTCCGGTATGGTATAATGGTTTTTACAAGAGCACACATGTTTATGGGTGTGTATGTATCATGTGCTTTTAAGTGTGTGTGTGCTACTCACTTCTCAGAAGAATGACCACAGCTTGGTAAATGAGAAGGGAACATGCTACGATCCCAGAAGGGAATTCTGGGTATGCGCAGCCAAGCCTCCAACTCGAAAAATCAAATGGTCTCAGTGATTAAAAGACCTGACATAAGCCTGCCATAACCCTGTCATAACCCTGTCGTAAGCCTGCCATAACCCTGTCGTAAGCCTGCCATAACCCTGTCGTAAGCCTGTCATAACCCTGTCGTAAGCCTGTCATAACCCTGTCGTAAGCCTGTCATAACCCTGTCGTAAGCCTGTCATAACCCTGTCGTAAGCCTGTCATAACCCTGTCGTAAGCCTGTCATAACCCTGTCGTAAGCCTGTCATAACCCTGTCGTAAGTCTGTCATAACCCTGTCGTAAGCCTGTCATAACCCTGTCGTAAGCCTGTCATAAGCCTGTCATAACCCTGTCGTAAAGCCTGCCATAACCCTGTCGTAAGCCTGTCATAACCCTGTCGTAAGCCTAAACCCTGTCGTAAGCCTGTCATAACCCTGTCGTAAGCCTGTCATAACCCTGTCGTAAGCCTGTCATAACCCTGTCGTAAGCCTGTCATAACCCTGTCGTAAGCCTGTCATAACCCTGTCGTAAGCCTGTCATAACCCTGTCGTAAGCCTGTCATAACCCTGTCGTAACCCTGCCGTAAATCTGTCAGCCTGTCATAACCCTGTCATAAGCCTGTCATAACCCTGTCGTAAGCCTGTCATAGCCCTGTCGTAAGCCTGTCATAACCCTGTCGTAAGTCTGTCATAACCCTGTCGTAAATCTGTCATAACCCTGTCGTAAGCCTGTCATAACCCTGTCGTAAGCCTGTCATAACCCTGTCGTAAGTCTGTCATAACCCTGTCGTAAGCCTGTCATAACCCTGTCGTAAGCCTGTCATAACCCTTTCTCTGCCCTTGCCACCCTGGAGAAGGCGTGGAACTTCTCTGACTCATTGAAGCTGGGTGGGGTGAAGACAAGCACAGCACTATACAGAGATTTGAGGTGAGGCTCAAGCTATTTGCTTTGTCCAGATCATGAAGCTAGGTTAGATAAGAAGATGGAGGGAGGGAGAGGTGGAGAGAGAGAGAGTAAATGAGAGAGAGAGAGAGAGAGAGAGAGACACAGACAGACAGACAGACAGACAGACAGACAGACAGACAGACAGACAGACAGACAGACAGACAGACAGACAGACAGAGAAAGAGAGAGTTGTGCTGAGGGAAGGAAGGGAGGGAAAGAGAAATAGAAAAGGGAGATTGACAGAGAGAAAAGAGATACAATTCCATGTAAGAGAATGATAGAAGAATACATCCCCTGGTCTGCAGTCTCAACAGTCCTCACAGACTTCCCCAGAAGGAGGAGACACCAAAGGGGATACTGAGTGACATTGGACAATCTCGAACCAGTGGCCATAATCTATAACTGCATGATGGAGAGGGGGGGTGTTCGGTCATTTCGGTAATTGTCGAGGACTGGGCCTATAGACTCGGCCTCCAGGTCTTCATTTTAACAGCCTGTGCGTGTGAACTCTGTGATTGCCCCCGTCAAAAGATGACAACGTATACCAGTGCACCAGCAATTAGCTAGCCTGGGAAAAGAATGTTGAAACCCCCCTTACGTTCAGACCCAACAGGCTGCTTGCTATCTGTGGGAGAAGAGTGGGAGGAATTCCAACTAGAGGAAAAATAGAGCCTATGATTGTTGTGGTTGTCTATTTGTTTGTAGGCCTAGGCTTCAACTAGCGCTATCGGAGCAGCATGCTAGGCTATAGGCTAAGGGTTTTTATACCTACACTCAATATCATTTTTGGGGGCCTGCATTTTCAGCTGTTTTTGTGTGAGACCTCGTGTGAGAATAATTCCAATGTGTTTGTCACAAACTCCAAGTTTTATGAACCGTAACTAATCAAAATGGCCGCCGCCGACTCACCAGCTGAAGCCGTGTTTGTTGGTGGGGGTGTGTTTCTCCAGGAGGGCTGTAAGCTGGAGCAGGCAGAGCTTCTGGAGCAGGTTCATCTGCAGTACTGACTGGCAGCCCATCTGCCGCTGAGCCCAGGAGTGACTGGGCCGGTGGGAGGCCTGGAAACTGGGCCAGCGCAGTTTCTGAGGCCTTGGGTAGAGAGAAATATATGTGTTAACCTAATATATTGCACAGCTAACAGAAAAATATGGAGGGATATTAGAAGCACAATCTATCTTCAAAATACAAAAGCACTAATGTTTGCAAAGAATTTCATATAAATATATATCAAATATGTGTGTAAAATATATGTCAAAATATATAGGTTAACGTATATTAGGGAAAAATAAACAAAACACACAAGTGTTCACACACAGAGACATATAGGAGAAGATACGTCTTCATCATTTTCAGAACTTGACCAGAGGTCATAAAGCCCTCTCCTCTGACCAGGTAACTATAGCAGGACATCCATCCAGACGAGTCCTATGACCCCTGTGTTAAGAGATGCTCACTGGGATAACAGGGATTGATCGAGCCCAGAGGATCCCAACTCCGTTCCTCCAGTAGAAGTACACATTTTTATTGTGGCCCTGGACAAACACACCTGATTCAACTCGTCAACTAATCATCAGGCCCTCGATGAGGTTTGTCCGATGCTACAACAAAACCAGGTGCTTATGGGGGAACTCAGGGACTGGAGTTGGGAAGCACTGGTCTCGCCTGGCTGTCAGCGGCTATGGGAGCGCCGGAAACCTTCTGGAATTCTGCCTGTGGATTCCTGAGGGAATGGCTGCATCGCCGCGGAGACGGATCGGCATTCCCGAGATCCGAGGTATTCACTGCACCTCATCACCGTGACAGCCGGTTACGTAAGGGTCAGGGCTGGGAGAGTCGTCTCAACATGTCCACTCTGTCTGTGTGTTTCTCCCTCCATCTGACTTTATTTCTGTCTCTTTCTGTACCTCTACCCATCTCTCTCTTTCTGTACCTCTACCCACGTTTCTTTCTCTTTCTGTACCACTACCCATATCATGGTCCTTCTGTAGCTCAGTTGGTAGAGCATGGCGCTTGTAACGCCAGGGTAGTGGGTTCGATTCCCGGGACCACCCATACGTAGAATGTATGCACACATGACTGTAAGTCGCTTTGGATAAAAGCGTCTGCTAAATATTATATTATTATATTATATCTCTTTCTATACCTCCACCCATCTCTCTCTTCCTCTTTCTGTACCTCTACCCATATCTCTCTTCCTCTTTCTGTACCTCTACCCATCTCTCTCTTTCTCTTTCTGTACCTCTACCCATATCTCTCTATTTCTCTTTCTGTACCTCTACCCATCTCTCTCTTTCTCTTTCTGTACCTCTACCCATATCTTTCTTTCTCTTTCTGTGCCTCAACCCATATCTCTCTTTCTCTTTCTGTACCTCTACCAATCGCTCTCTTTCTCTTTCTGTACCTCTACCTATATCTCTCTTTCTCTTTCTGTACCTCTACCAATCTCTCTCTTTCTCTTTCTGTACCTCTACCCATATCTCTCTTTCTCTTTCTGTACCTCTACCCATCTCTCTCTTTCTCTTTCTGTACCTCTACCCATCTCTCTCTTTCTCTTTCTGTACCTCTACCCATATCTCTCTTTCTCTTTCTGTACCTCTACCCATCTCTCTCTTTCTCTTTCTGTACCTCTACCCATATCTCTCTTTCTCTTTCTGTACCTCTACCCATCTCTCTCTTTCTCTTTCTGTACCTCTACCCATCTCTCTCTTTCTCTTTCTGTACCTCTACCCATATCTCTCTTTCTCTTTCTGTACCTCTACCCATATCTCTCTTCCTCTTTCTGTACCTCTACCCATCTCTCTCTTTCTCTTTCTGTACCTCTACCCATCTCTCTCTTTGTCTTTCTGTACCTCTACCCATCTCTCTCTTTCTCTTTCTGTACCTCTACCCATATCTCTCTATTTCTCTTTCTGTACCTCTACCCATATCTCTCTATTTCTCTTTCTGTACCTCTACCCATCTCTCTCTTTGTCTTTCTGTACCTCTACCCATATCTCTCTATTTCTCTTTCTGTACCTCTACCCATATCTTTCTTTCTCTTTCTGTGCCTCAACCCATATCTCTCTTTCTCTTTCTGTACCTCTACCAATCGCTCTCTTTCTCTTTCTGTACCTCTACCTATATCTCTCTTTCTCTTTCTGTGCCTCAACCCATATCTCTCTTTCTGTACCTCTACCAATCTCTCTTTCTCTTTCTGTACCTCTACCCATATCTCTCTTTCTCTTTCTGTACCTCTACCCATATCTCTCTTTCTCTTTCTGTACCTCTACCCATCTCTCTCTTTCTCTTTCTGTACCTCTACCCATCTCTCTCTTTCTCTTTCTGTACCTCTACCCATCTCTCTCTTTCTCTTTCTGTACCTCTACCCATATCTCTCTTTCTCTTTCTGTACCTCTACCCATCTCTCTCTTTCTCTTTCTGTACCTCTACCCATATCTCTCTTTCTCTTTCTGTACCTCCTTCTTTCTCCCTCTTTCTGTCTGTTTGTGCACCTCCATTCCACCACCCTCTCTCTCACACTCCTTCTCATCCTCTCTCTCACCCTCTCTCTCACCCTCCTTCTCACCCTCTCTCTCACCCTCCTTCTCATCCTCTCTCTCACCCTCTCTCTCAACCCTTCATCCAAAACACTGAATTGAGCTCGCCAGTCCTTCATCTTAACACACAGGACATTTTCTCAAATGGGGACAATAACAATATTGGTGATATCTATAGATTGATTAACAGAGAGGTGATTAATTAATGAATTACTAACCTGTTAGATCTGGTGAGAGAGGCTCCCACTCCGGAGTCCCTCCTCTCCCTCATGGCTTCTTCCCCCTCCCCTTCTTCCCTCTCTCCTTCTCCCAAAGGGTTACCCGTGCTGTCCTGGTCGCTCCCGTTGTCCGTCTCCTCCAGCCGGTTCTGCAAAGGTGAGGACGGACAAGGAGACGCTGAATCCAATGCCGAATCCGAATCCCCCTCATCTTCTTCCTCTTCGTCATCCTCTTCTCCGGCTGCCACCCTGTCCGTCCAGGCGTTGACGAATCGCTGCAGGCCGTTGACACATTCAAGCACATCCTCCAACTTTGGCCCCTCCCCTTCTTCATTGTCTTCATCGTCTTCCTCGCCTTGATAGGCCACGTTGGGCACGTTGTCGTAGAAACTCAGGCGGCTGTCCGCTGAGCCGGTGGAGCCGCAACGCGTTTGGCATCGACTACCAAGATAGCGCGGATCGGCATTTCCACTTTGCGGTGGTTGTTTGCCGTCGCCGAGCGCTTTGGGGAATGTGCCCGGTTTGTGGCCTTCGGGAAGGTAGAAGAAAATCACGCCGTCTTCCTCCTCTTCCTCCTCCCTCTCTCCGTTGAGGCGACCACGCTTGCTTTGGTTTTGCTCAGCCACTATCCGGTTACTAGGCTGTTGCTGAGGTGGTTTCTGTCTGGTTTTGGGTTGGGTTGAACCTGGGGGTTGTTGTTCTCCAGGCGGCTGTAGGAACACGCTTAACGGGTCAAAACCTTCCAGGTACATCCCACCTCTCTTACTGGCTCCCACCGCGGTGCTGTGGCTTCGGGTTCGTGTCACCGGGCTCGGGGTGCTAACGGTGCTTCCGCTGCTTGCTTCTGATTGGCTACTGCCCGTGCTTCCGGAGCTCCCCATGCTGCCACTGCTGGTCTGCGTGGAGTAGGATACGTTCCTGTTACGGTTCAGGGTCATGGTTTGGGTCGGGTTGAGGGTGGAGATGTCAACGCAGTTGAGGCGCCGTAGCTTGTCGTCGTCTAGTCCTTCTTTGATGACCGGCCCGCTGATCTCCAGTTTGGAAGGTCTTCCCCCGCCTCCGTTCTTCTTCTTGTTATTGGAAGTGGCGCTCCTCAGTCTGATGCTCTCCATGCGCTTGAGGAAACTCTTGGCCCGTGAGCGCGTGCTCTTCCCTCCTCTAGTCTCACTCCCTCCTCCTTCTATCCCTCCTGTTCCCACAATTCCACTGGGCTTGCCGTCGAAGGAGAAGTGACCTTGGGTCGTCTCCAATGGTGAGTGCGGATGCCCGTCAGACAGCGAGTCCTCGGTGGCGCCGCACGACCCGCCCGTGCCCGAGGAGGAGCACATGCTGGCCATCGAGTTGGCGCGGGTGGCGCCCGCCGCTGGGGTGGCATCGCTAGATGTGGCACCATCGACTATCCCTCCCTCTCCCACACTCCCGCTGCTGTGAAGCGAGGCCACCTCGGGCTGCTCGCTGAGATCCGTCAGCACACTCTCGGAGCTCAGGCCCTCGCGGAGCTGCCCCTGACCGGCCGAGGGTCTCTGGACCTGGGGGAAGGGCGGCTGGTTTCCACCCGGGAGGAAGAAGACATCCAGCTCCTCCAGGCGAGACCAGCGCTTGCTGTCCCGCTGAAAGGTCCAAAGGCCACTGATGGCGCATGGCTCTTCCTCGTCTGAATCCTCACTCTGGAGTAGAGAGAGAGAAGACAGAGGAGGCAGGTTAGCGTCATGAATCTTGTTCTGGAGGCAGCTCTGCAGAGTGGTCAATAGCTGGCACGGCCATAATGTAATAAAATCTCAAACCTAAACTTAACCCTAACCTTAACCTTAACCACACTGATAACCCTAATGCCTAACCCTAACCTTAACCACACTGATAACCCTAATGCCTAACCCTAACCTTAACCTTAACCACACTGATAACCCTAATCTTAAATTAAGCCGAAAATCAAAAAAAGAAAACATGAATTTTTGCAATATATCCCATCTAGTGAAAATCTCTCAGTTCTGCCTCTAAGATTCCTGACAATAAACGTCAACCCGCTAGTGACACATTATCACTATAAGAAGAGAAGAAAAATGCACAAAGAAATGACAGTTTCGTCAAAAAGACGTCATATTTTCAAGATTTTCTTTCTCTGTTTCATGAACAAGGTTTTAACATGAAATCTGTTTCTAAAAGGTGAATGGCCATGAAGTCAAACGAGCCGCCCTGCATTCTGTCCAGATGACCTTCCATTCCCTCAGAGTGCACTACTTGAGACCAGGGCCCATAAGAACTCTGGTCAAAAGTAGTGCACTATATATGGAAAGGGGTGCCGTTTGGGACACGGCCTTTGTGTGAGAGCAGCAGGGATATTAACAGACAACAGATCTGTGAACATTCCTCAACTCCCTCCAGACCGCTGGAACATTTCACAGAGATAAGATTCACACACAGCTGGTTAATGGTTGTTATTGTGTTGGAACTTATCCCTGACCGTGAAAACGACAACAGAGTCTCACTATCTTTCTCTCTCTTACACACACACACACACACACGCACACACACACACACACACACACACACACACACACACACACACACACACACACACACACACACACACACACACACACACACACACACACACACACACGTCCCGAGGGGAGTCCAGGAAATTCCACCCCGATCCGAGAAGTTCACACGCCAGCCGACCAGGCTAGGGCAACCCCCCCACGCTCACCCCCACAGAGGTGTAACTACCCTATCGTCCCCACAGGGCCAGTCTGTCCCCCTAATTCAGGAAAGTGAAACTGCCTGCCGAGGGGACCAGGGAGCCAGGGGGCAGAGGAGGGGCGCGGGAGTCTCCAGAATTCACAGGCGCCTCCTTCACGGTGGCTGAGAGCGATGGGGACAAAAGTCCATCAAATAAAACCCCGGGTCCTCATTTTATGACCCCACTCTCCACTCACCACGACACACACTGGCCTTTCTTACTTCAGCTTTGATCGCGGCGGCCAGAAACTCCTTCTGTCTGATATACTGACTGGCGTCGTGACGACCATCGTGGGGGAGTTTGACTTTGGAGCTCAATAGCAACCATGTCAATACCTAGAACTACCTAGATGGCCAGTCTTATCTTCACCTGCATTCAGTCACTCCTGTGGGTGTTTTGATACGTCCTAAACGACTTGATACGACTTTGATGCGTCCTAAACCGAATTTGGTTTTAGTTTGGGATAGTTTGGATTAGTTTGCGGTAGGTTATGGGGATCATGGCCAATAGCTGGCTTGTTTTTAATTTAACCAATGAGAGAAATGAGAAAGCATCGACATACTATTATTCCCTTTTATTTACAATGATATGAGGAAGTGATGTTGTGTGTGTTTATGTCTGTATGTGTGTGTGTGTCTGTATGTGTGTGTATGTCTGTATGTGTGTGTATGTCTGTATGTGTGTGTGTGTCTGTATGTGTGTGTGTGCGTGTGTGTGCGTGTGTTCAGGATCAGGCCTGAGGAAGAAGGGCCAGCCGCGTGAACAGCAAGCCCTTCATTTGGACATAAAAGCTATCTTTCCTTGCCTTGGGCTCTTCATAAAGGGCTTGATAAAAAGACAGGTGCCTTTTCATTAGAAGAGAAGAGAGAGAGAGAGAGACTTTCACACCCAAGGCTATAAGGAGGTCGGAGTTGGAGGACAGGTAGGAAAAACTCAACTGGGGTTGGAAAAGTTCTGAAGAATTAGGGGATTTTTGGGTGTGAAAGAGTGTAAGAGGAAGAGGAGGGATGAACTTACTCTCTTTCTCTGTGGGGAGATCTCCAGTCTCATCAGGGCACACTTGTTGAGGGTGTTCAGTCTCCTGTAAATAGATACAGATAAACAATCAGATACATAAACACACACACTTCGAGGAGTCCTAGCAAAAGCCCCAACAACAAGCCTCTGATAGAGACAAACTCCTGAGAGAGAAAAGACAGGAAGAGAGAGAGCGAGAGAGAGAGAGAGAGAGAGAGAGAGAGAGAGAGAGAGAGAGAGAGAGAGAGAGAGAGGAAGAGAGAGAGAGAGAGAGAGAGAGAGAGAGAGAGAGAGAGGAAGAGAGAGAGAGAAGAGAGAGAGAGAGAGAGAGAGGGAGAGAGAGAGAGGGAGAGAGAGAGAGAGAGAGAGAGAGAGAGAGAGAGAGAGAGAGAGAGAGAGAGAGAGAGAGAGAGAGAGAGAGAGAGAGAGAGAGAGAGAGAGAGAGAGAGAGAGAGAGAGAGAGAGAGAGAGAGAGAGAGAGGGGGAGGGGGTGAGCAGCTAATGAGGTGCTGAAGGATAAGCCGGGATAAGAGGGGAAGAAGAGAAGGAATGAAAAGAGAGAGAAATCAGCTAGATTGGCGACAACAAGACGACAAAGGGGGGAGGGGGGGGCTTATCCCGCCTGGCGGGGGTGGGGTGTAGTAGCATTCGTAGTGTGTGTGTGTGTGTGTGCTCTCCTCTCTGAAGAGCTCTGAAAGCAGATCATGTGACAATGGAGGGAGGAAGGGGTTGAGAAAGGGAAGGATAGAGGGAGGGATGGAGTGAGAGGGATTGAGGAAGGGGTTGAGAGGCTCGAATGGAGAGATGACTTCTGAAGCCTTGCTTCAATACACTATTCCCTATTTAGTGCACTGCTTTTGACCAGGACCCAAATTCTGGTCAAATGTAATGCACTATACAGGGAATAGGGTGCCATTTGGGATGTAACCTAGATCAACTGGAAAAGTCCACTCACTCCTGATAAATCTGATCGATGCACTTTGAACAACTGTATTTAAATGCATGAAAGTTACTTCACCGGTCCCAGGAGTCAACTGTTCAGTAACAGAGGAGGCTGGTGAGGGGAGGCCTGCTCATAATAATGTCTGGAAGGGTCAATAGAACGGTATACTTTTAGCCCATCCTCCAATGGCGAACATAAAGATTCACAGGCCAAGTCATTGAGTGTCTAAAGTACGGCGCGCCACATGGTTCAATGGGCCGCCAAATCATCTCTTTCTGTTCATCCAAAGTGCAGGCGCCTTGAAGGTCAAATTGGGATAATGTATACTCTGACAGTGACCATAACAAATTAAAAGATATAATAAATAAATTATAATAAAGGAAACAACTAAATAAAAATGAACTAAAAAAGAACGGAGAGCTGTGTACGATGGGCAAAACTTAGGAAAAGGTTTCATTTGTGGTAAGTGCATGTGGGCCACCATCTTCATGTACCTCCACTATTGAAAGTGACACCACCACTGACATGACCTTTACCACTGACATGACATTACATAACATGATAGGTAGCCCTTTAAATGTTACCCACAACCCCTTGGGCCGAGAAGCCACCCAGGTGTGGCGAAAGGGGGGAATGATATAGATTTATTTTTTTTAAAAACAACAACAAGAACATAGCGTGACTGTGGAGACGGAGCGAGGGAGGGAATGTGGAGAGATAAGACAAGAGAGATGGAGAGAACAGGACAACGGTACAAAACGTCTCTAATTGGAGAGAAGTAAACAATTACAGCCCCCACGGTGCATGTATCATACCTCATCACTTAGAGACAGAGAGAGAGAGAGGGAGGGGAGAGAGAAAGGACAGAGGGAGGACAGTGAGGGAGGAGAAAGAGAGGGAGGAGAGAGAGGGAGGACAGAGAGAGAGGACAGAGAGAGGACAGAGGGAGGACAGAGAGAGGACAGAGAGGGAGGAGAGAGAGGGAGGACAGAGAGAGGACAGAGGGAGGACAGAGGGAGGACAGAGAGGGAGGAGAGAGAGGGAGGACAGAGAGAGAGGACAGAGGGAGGACAGAGAGGGAGGAGAGAGAGGGAGGACAGAGGGAGGACAGAGAGGGAGGAGAGAGAGGGAGGACAGAGAGAGAGGACAGAGAGAGGACAGAGGGAGGACAGAGAGAGGACAGAGAGGGAGGAGAGAGAGGGAGGACAGAGAGAGGACAGAGAGGGAGGAGAGAGAGAGAGGACAGAGGGAGGACAGAGAGGGAGGAGAGAGAGGGAGGACAGAGAGAGAGGACAGAGGGAGGACAGTGAGGGAGGAGAAAGAGAGAGAGAGGGAGGACAGAGAGGGGACAGAGAGAGGGACAGAGGGAGGACAGAGAGAGGACAGAGAGGGAGGAGAGAGAGGGAGGACAGAGAGAGGACAGAGGGAGGACAGAGAGGGAGGAGAGAGAGGGAGGACAGAGAGAGAGGACAGAGGGAGGACAGAGAGGGAGGACAGAGGGAGGACAGAGAGGGAGGAGAGAGAGGGAGGACAGAGAGAGAGGACAGAGAGAGGACAGAGGGAGGACAGAGAGAGGACAGAGAGGGAGGAGAGAGAGGGAGGACAGAGAGAGGACAGAGAGGGAGGAGAGAGAGAGAGGACAGAGGGAGGACAGAGAGGGAGGAGAGAGAGGGAGGACAGAGAGAGAGAGGACAGAGAAGGAGGACAGAGAGGGAGGAGAGAGAGGGAGGACAGAGAGAGAGGACAGAGAGAGGACAGAGGGAGGACAGAGAGAGGACAGAGAGGGAGGAGAGAGAGAGGACAGAGAGAGGACAGAGGGAGGACAGAGAGGGAGGACAGAGAGGGAGGAGAGAGAGGGAGGACAGAGAGAGAGGACAGAGGGAGGACAGAGAGGGAGGAGAGAGAGGGAGGACAGAGGGAGGACAGAGAGGGAGGACAGAGAGGGAGGACAGAGGGAGGACAGAGAGGGAGGACAGAGAGGGAGGACAGAGAGGGAGGATGTATGGAAAAGCTGAAGAGATAGAAGCATAATGAAAGAGAAAGAGGGAGAGAGGGAGGTACAGAGAGAGGCAGAGTTAAAGTTAGACAAAAGCGATGGATGCAGAGTGAAAGAGAAAGCAGGTGGGAGTCAGAAGAGAGATAGAGAGAAAGAGGCCGAGGGAGAAAAGAGAGGCTTATCGCGTTCCTCTTTCATCTCAAACCCAACCTGCAGAGCATGCCATCTTTGAAGATATACTTTCTTCGCTATCTTCACTATGCCTTCCCCTATTGCAGAGAAGATGACAGATAGAGAAGACAGATTTAGAGAAGAAGAAAAAATAAATAGACAAAGGAACATAAAAGTGGGTGAAGGTTGAGAAAGAGAGGAGGTGAGGAGGACATAGAGAGGTGAGGAGGACATAGAGAGGTGAGGAGGACATAGAGAGGTGAGGAGGACATAGAGAGGTGAGGAGGGGAGAGAGAGGTGAGGAGGACATAGAGAGGTGAGGAGGACATAGAGAGGTGAGGAGGACATAGAGAGGTGAGGAGGGGAGAGAGAGGTGAGGAGGACATAGAGAGGTGAGGAGGGGGAGAGAGAGTGAGGAGGACATAGAGAGGTGAGGAGGGGAGAGAGAGGTGAGGAAGACATAGAGAGGTGAGGAGGGGAGAGAGAGGTGAGGAGGACATAGAGAGGTGAGGAGGACATAGAGAGGTGAGGAGGACATAGAGAGGTGAGGAGGGGAGAGAGAGGTGAGGAGGACATAGAGAGGTGAGGAGGACATAGAGAGGTGAGGAGGGAGAGAGAGGTGAGGAGGACATAGAGAGGTGAGGAGGGGAGAGAGAGGTGAGGAGGACATAGAGAGGTGAGGAGGGGAGAGAGAGGTGAGGAGTGGAGAGAGAGGTGAGGGGGACATAGAGAGGTGAGGAGAACATAGAGAGGTGAGGAGGGGAGAGAGAGGTGAGGAAGACATAGAGAGGTGAGGAGGGGAGAGAGAGGTGAGGAGGACATAGAGAGGTGAGGAGGACATAGAGAGGTGAGGAGGACATAGAGAGGTGAGGAGGGGAGAGAGAGGTGAGGAGGACATAGAGAGGTGAGGAGGGGAGAGAGAGGTGAGGGGGACATAGAGAGGTGAGGAGAACATAGAGAGGTGAGGAGGGGAGAGAGAGGTGAGGAAGACATAGAGAGGTGAGGAGGGGAGAGAGAGGTGAGGAGGACATAGAGAGGTGAGGAGGACATAGAGAGGTGAGGAGGACATAGAGAGGTGAGGAGGACATAGAGAGGTGAGGAGGACATAGAGTGGTGAGGAGGGGAGAGAGAGGTGAGGAGGGGAGAGAGAGGTGAGGAGGACATAGAGAGGTGAGGAGGGGAGAGAGAGGTGAGGAGGACATAGAGAGGTGAGGAGGGGAGAGAGAGGTGAGGAGGACATAGAGAGGTGAGGAGGACATAGAGCGGTGAGCAGGACAAAGAGAGGTGAGGAGGACATAGAGAGGTGAGGAGGACATAGAGAGGTGAGGAGGGAGAGAGAGGTGAGGGGGACATAGAGAGGTGAGGAGAACATAGAGAGGTGAGGAGGGGAGAGAGAGGTGAGGAAGACATAGAGAGGTGAGGAGGGGAGAGAGAGGTGAGGAGGACATAGAGAGGTGAGGAGGACATAGAGAGGTGAGGAGGACATAGAGAGGTGAGGAGGACATAGAGAGGTGAGGAGGACATAGAGAGGTGAGGAGGGGAGAGAGTGGTGAGGAGGGGAGAGAGAGGTGAGGAGGGGAGAGAGAGGTGAGGAGGACATAGAGAGGTGAGGAGGGGAGAGAGAGGTGAGGAGGACATAGAGAGGTGAGGAGGGGAGAGAGAGGTGAGGAGGACATAGAGAGGTGAGGAGGACATAGAGCGGTGAGCAGGACAAAGAGAGGTGAGGAGGACATAGAGAGGTGAGGAGGACATAGAGAGGTGAGGAGGACATAGAGAGGTGAGGAGGAGAAGAGAGGTGAGGAGGACAGAGAGAGGTGAGGAGGGAAGAGAGGTGAGGAAGGAAGAGAGAGGAGAGGAGGACATAGAGAGGTGAGGAGGGAAGAGAGAGGTGAGGAGGACATAGAGAGGTGAGGAGGACATAGAGCGGTGAGCAGGACAAAGAGAGGTGAGGAGGACATAGAGAGGTGAGGAGGACATAGAGAGGTGAGGAGGACATAGAGAGGTGAGGAGGACATAGAGAGGTGAGGAGGGAAGAGAGAGGTGAGGAGGGAAGAGAGAGGAGAGGAGGACATAGAGAGGTGAGGAGGGAAGAGAGAGGTGAGGAGGACATAGAGAGGTGAGGAGGACATAGAGAGGTGAGGAGGGAAGAGAGAGGAGAGGAGGGAAGAGAGAGGAGGGAAGAGAGAGGAGAGGAGGGAAGAGAGAGGAGAGGAGGGAAGAGAGAGGAGACCTACAATAATGCTCTATAGGTTCAGTTGTTGACTTCTGGAGAAGTGAGAGATGAAGAAAAAGAGAAGTGGAGGAGAAGTCTCACCTGCACAGAGCCTCGATGGCATCTCGGTCCAGGAAATCATGGTCCCTGGTCACAGACACAATCTCAATGGGGAACAAGCCATCTGAAACCGAGAGAGAGAGATAAAGAGAGAGATAGAGAGAGAGAGAGAGAGAGAGAGAGAGAGAGAGAGAGAGAGAGAGAGAGAGAGAGAGAGAGAGCAGGAGAGAGAGTTAGCAAGAGAGCAAGAAGGAGGGAGGGATGAAGAGAGAAATACATTTTATTTGATGTATTTAACTGCACCAGTAAGCAGACACAATCCATTGCAAACTATGTAACTCTCTGTCAGACATTGGGTTACTGTCTTCACAAATGTCCACCTGTTCCTTTCCTCCCCCCACACACAACCCACACACATCCGACACACACCACAATGAAAGCTAAGAGGAAGTGGCGTCTTAGCCGGCCAAACAAACACAGCTGTACCATTCAGACCTGGGCAGCAGGGGGGTGAGTGTGGGCGGGGGACGACAGTAGAATGACAATAGGTACTCCTGCATTAAAGGAGTCCTCTGATTATCTCACTCTCTCTTCTCTATATCACTCTATTAAAGGGGCATGTTGGGAAACTCACTTTATTAAAGGGGAAATCTGGGATTCAAACTCACTCTAAAAAATGGCGCCCTACTTTTAACCAGGGCCCGTACATTTCTGGTTAGATGTAGTGCACTATAAATGGAATAGGGTGCCATTTGGGACGGAGTCTGATGTCTGCTGGTGAAGATGTGAGTAAAAACGTGTGAAAGATGAAGAGAGATCAATTATAAAGGAATGTATTGGACGGAGGAAAGAATGCAATGATGACCGTAGTCGGGGTATCCTACAGCTAGCTACCTAGTTCGCCTCCCAATTGGCAGCCTATTCCATTTATACTGCACTACTTCTAACCAGAAACGTACGGGCCCTGTTTAAAAGTAGGGCGCCATTTTTTTGGGACACAAGCCTAAGGGCCAACGGTGATAAGAAAACGGCGGCTTTTCTATTCACCTTCCACAAGCTGTACTGTGACAGTACTATCTGTCTGCCTTATCTGCTGTGGGGCAGGAGTCCTTTGCAGCCAGAGATAATAGAACAGAGGACGGAGGGAATGTGTCGTGTGTCAGCACGTATTCTGTCCTCATCAGTGACCTGGTATGAGTCAACATAGCTCATCACAAAGCTGTCGGATGGACGGTTTGGTGTGTGTGTGTACCTCTCTTTGTAATTGTGTGTGTGCGCGCCTCTCTGTGTGTGTGCTTCTCTCTTTCTCTGTGTGTGTGTGTGTGTGTGTGTGTGTGTGTGTGTGTGTGTGTGTGTGTGTGTGTGTGTGTGTGTGTGTGTGTGTGTGTGTGTGTGTGTGTGTGTGTGTGTGTGTGTGTGTGTGTGTGTGTGTGTGTGTGTGTCGGCTGTCACACTCAACCTTAATCACCTCTCCAAAAACATGGCGAACGTCCCAGTGTCTTGGTAGATAGAACACCCAGCACGGTTCAATGGCAACGACTAACGAACTGTTGACAAAGCTAGTTGTATCATGCTTTAAGGTCCCTCGGATTACATAAAAGGGTACTTACTGGCTGTGCGAGCACGTTTTTAGGTTACGTATGAGGACACCTTATGGCTTCAGGGTTTTGGTCATTGTTTTGTTTCACTTGTGTGTCTGCAACATCGAGGTTCACTGAGGCAAAACAAAAACACACCGCTGGCACCTCAGGAATGTGTGTGTGGTTGTGTGTGTGTGTGTGTGTGTGTGTGTGTGTGTGTGTGTGTGTGTGTGTGTGTGTGTGTGTGTGTGTGTGTGTGTGTGTGTGTGTGTGTGTGTGTGTGTGTGTGTGTGTGTGTGTGTGTGTGTGTGTGTGTGTGTGTGTGTGTGTGTGTGTGTGACGCGCGTGTTTCTGCATAAGCAAGGCAACTTGGCGGGGAGGGGTGAATTAGCACTTCAAATGATAAAAGGATTGGAGGACCAAGGAGATCGAAGGAAAGAGGACAGGAAGAGAGGAGTCTTGCGTGTCATTGGACTCTACAGTCTATAGAATGTTCTGGACTTCAGCTGTAGTTCAATAAAAATACCAACTTTGGAGAGGACGTCAACAGAACAGCGTGTCTTGTGTTTGTCCATTAAAATTAGCATAGCGAGTAAATTAGCTCAATTTAACATTAGAGGTTCAACATTTTAGGTCATGCCAGTCTGTCACATTGAGTTAGCCTGTAAATGGAAGAGTCGACAGACTGGAAGAAAATGAAGGGTGGGTTCTCTCTCTCTCTCCTTCTCTAAAATCAACCATGACTTCATCAGATGGCAAGATGGGAACTGTGTAACGTTAATTTGCCCTGATGTTTGGTGAGAAAACAGCTCTCCTAAAGTTCACGTGACCAAGAAAATCTACCACCACCAGGATTTCACTGTTACTGTGACATTTTCACACGGTCTGTGGGAAAGGGGACATTGGCAACACATCATAAAGCTCTGGCCAGCGATGATGTTAGCTTTTCCCATTCGCCTCGGTCATTCGCTTGTCACCCCCTTGTGCCAGGGACAGATCAGGCACAGCTGTGGACGGCTGTCGCAGGGGTTCTTAGGGGTCCTTACCTTCGTACAGCTGGGCGTACTGTGGGAAACCGGCAGCCCGGAGCCAGGTGCACGCCTCTTTGGCCTCCATCTCTGCAAGGGAGGGAACAGAAAGACGACCTTTGAGATTTAAAATCCCCTTTATTGGGTCAAAATCACTTACTACAGAAACACACTCAAAACCATCACATCAGTCCTATAAATCA
>NC_068436.1:18173876-18186376 GCF_023373465.1 Oncorhynchus keta
TAGGGTCTTTCACAAGGATCTGCACAGTAGCAGGTCGAGACAGGTGATATAATCAAGGACTCGGTAGGGTCTTTCACAAGGATCTGCACAGTAGCAGGTCGAGACAGGTGATATAATCAATGCTTCAGTAGGGTCTTTCACAAGGATCTGCACAGTAGCAGGTCGAGACAGGTGATATAATCAATGCTTCAGTAGGGTCTTTCACAAGGATCTGCACAGTAGCAGGTCGAGACAGGTGATATAATCAAGGACTCGGTAGGGTCTTTCACAAGGATCTGCACAGTAGCAGGTCGAGACAGGTGATATAATCAAGGCCTTGGTAGTGGTTCAATTACTTTGTAATTCAGTGTTAACCTGAAGCAGCAGTCACCCAATGTCAAACGAGCTACATACCACTGTCATAACATTGACATAACAGTGACACAACATTGACATCATAAACAGTGAGACGTGGTGACGTTGTTATGACAGGGTTATGTAGAGCTGATGGAGGAGGGTACAAGTGAAGTATGACACTTCCGTGCACTGTATTCACTGCACTCTTTGCGGCCTATAAAAGCTGACTATACTGAGTTTACAAAACACCAGGAACACCTGCTCTTTCCATGAACATGGACTGACCAGGTGAATCCAGGTGAAAACCTATGATCCCTTATTGATGTCACTCATTAAATCCACTTCAATCAGTGTAGATGAAGGGGAGTAGAGACAGGCAGTGAGAGAACTACTGCAACAGACAGAATCCTCTGTAATGGGCCTCCTGTAATGTTACAGACAGAATCCTCTGTAATGGGCCTCCTGTAATGTTACAGACAGAATCCTCTGTAATGGGCCTCCTGTAATGTTACAGACAGAATCCTCTGTAATGGGCCTCCTGTAATGTTACAGACAGAATCCTCTGTAATGGGCCTCCTGTAATGTTACAGACAGAATCCTCTGTAATGGGCCTCCTGTAATGTTACAGACAGAATCCTCTGTAATGGGCCTCCTGTAATGTTACAGACAGAATCCTCTGTAATGGGCCTCCTGTAATGTTACAGACAGAATCCTCTGTAATGGGTCTCCTGTAATGTTACAGACAGAATCCTCTGTAAGGGCAGTTTAGACATGTCCTGGAAGTTTCAGTTCTGACTCACAGGCTATTGGCCGGAGTTAGACGTTCATGATGAATGTAAACAGGTTTCAATTGGCCAGCGAACTACAGATTCATAGCGAATTTCAACACATCTTGATACAACTATACTACAGCAAAAACTACGGTCAGAGGAGAAGTGGTGAATCTTTGTGGATATCAAGTTTTGACATTCCTGCGTGAAGCATCTGGTGATCTGGGAGAAGGTCTGGCTGGTAGGTAAGTGAGAGTACCACCATCTGGCTGGCTCCATAGGATACCACACAACACACACCAACTCAGACACACACCAACTCAGACACACACACAACTAATGGAGGTGCCCCATGATTCTTTCCGGTCATCCAACACCAGACATGCACACACACACGAGCATACAAGCACACACACACACGCACACACACACACACACACACACACACACACACACACACACACACACACACACACACACACACACACACACACACACACACACACACACACACACACACACACACACACACACACACACACACACACACACACACACACACACACACACACACACACACACACACACACACACACACACACACAGCTGGGCCAGATGGATCATCACAATGCCTGGTCTCTGAGGTCTCTCTCTACCTCTGGTGACAGATTTATGTTTGCTCAGGGCCCTGGTCCAGGATCCGGTGACAAGACCCAGACAACCCATACAACACATCTGATTTGCTTTATAACTGACCCATGGTCAGATATTATAACACCCTGTGTTCCCGTCACCCACTCATAGCCACCCATTAAACAGATCCCAGAACAGTTTGTGATGAGAACGTCAATAACAAAGCACACCAAGGTCGGAACAGAAATAGGATGGGCTGAAGAGAGACACATGGACATATCTATGTTCCTTCATAGAATTAATTGCAACTTTACAATATAAAATGAATGAATCCTTCAGAAACTCTGCCACACTTCCTGCCCTTAGAAATAGTTTGATTTAAGCCTGTTTCATATTCCTCCATTTAAAACACAACCACCCCACTTGACAACATGCCAATTACAGATAGATAGAGATATAAAGGAGAGGGAACAGATAGATAGAGATATAAAGGAGAGGGAACAGATAGATAGAGATAGAAAGGAGAGGGAACAGATAGATAGAGATATAAAGGAGAGGGAAAGAGAGAGGGTGGGAGAGTTTCCCTTTTTGGTCTGTTTGTTACTAATTTCTACTATATCATCTTTCTTTTATGAATTGAGGGGTAGATTGAGAGGCTGGTCTGTGTGTGCGCCACTATTTGACCACGGGGGGCTGCATACTATCCCTTGTGTATAACAGATAAGCAGTCACGCGCGAAATACAGTATGACCAGTAGGAATCAGATAAAAGACATTCACAGCCGAAATACGCTCCCACCAAGCTCGCTTTTTATACCACACAGAAGGCATTCTCCTCCCAAGCGCCACTAGAAAAAATGTCAGCAGACAAGCAAAGGGAACTTGAGTTTGGTAGTCATGGCAAACAAATTGGAAGCACTGTCAGACCAAGGCGGCAACGATTTTAACAACCAACACAATTTATGCACAGATACATGTATAATTCAACAGTGTGAATAATCCAACGTTGTTGTCTGTGTGCGTATACCAGGCTATTGAAACGTCTGAACAGACATGTATAGGCCAACAGACTATAGCTCACTTGCCGAGTCTAAACCTGCGAATAGAACGCAGGCCATGGTCGAATAAACTGTGCGCGCTTATCTTGGAAGTCGGCGTAGGAGCAGTGGAGACTGGAAGAGACTGCTTATCTGACAGCCTGCAGCTAAACACAACACTCATTTCAGCACAGGGGAGTTCCTTACAGAGCCGATGAGACCAATGTCAAACAACGTTTCTTTGCAAAAGGAGAAAAAAATCCCTTCTAAAATAGTTAAATACAAATTTAATTCAAATCGTGGAAAAGTGAGAACAGATAAATCACAATCGAAAACATTCTATTCTAAGTAAGTTTTCTCTGCGCAAAATCATGGAAATTCCTATTTATTTAAACATTCTGAATAGTAAAACATTGGAGTAAACAAATTAATTGACTTACGAGTTAAAATCATGTTTATTTCTCTACACGGAGACTTCCTCGGGATAAAACCAAATACTCCCGCTGCGCCCAGGCTGGCGAGTCCGCTCAGGTTTACTCCAATGTTAGGGCGAAGCTTGCATATTTTCTGCTTTCCAGCGTAGTTCAACCCAAAACCTCCGCACGAAACAGTGTCTATAGACTCAAACTCTAGACACAATTAGCCCCAAAAGGTCGCTGACCAGTACATAATACAGTAATTCCATGGTTATATTATCGTTTGGCTGAACAGGACGCAATAAAATTCCTCCTCGATCTTATGAAATGACTTCCCTACTGAAACTTCCTATAGGGACCCAAGCGCGAATGTGAATGAACTAGTGTGTGAATAAGATTTTAGGAATGAACAAACGTGGCTCCACCTCTCCGCTCCGGTCTAGGCTCCCCTGCCTGCCCACCTGATGATTACCGAGCGGAGCACAGAGGACCCGCTCTGCAGCGGTGGTATAAACACTGTAGAAAAAAAAACTCGAAATATTGTGAGATTTGACACGTAAGGACGTTGTATATTTTCTCTCTCACGTGCATGTTGTGCGTAAAATGTGGCATCAATCGAATGCAGTCCAGCAGGTGTGAACGAAGTCAATATTACAAAGTACTATTTTTTTACATTCGTATATACCTATTTTCTCTTGCAAGTGCTGGTGACCTATACTTTACTTCCAACTTTAAGTTTATTTTTAATCGAGTACATTTGGTTACATTGCTTGCTTATAACGTTGGTATTGACTGTTTTCTGTGCTTCAAACGTGAGAGTGCTTTTAGTACCTCTCCCGCTCTGCCTTGCTGCAGCCCAACTGCGCCGCGGCTCAGAAGAGAAGCTGTAATTCAGTAGCGGCCTTTAGCACATCATTAGAGAATACTTTCATGGCAGAGCCGGGACAATTGCGTGACGCGCCATTGTGGACGGCAACGTTGAATAATTCAAAAGAAACCGTTGCGGTATGCTAATACGGTAGCCTACTTCGGCCAACCCCTACAAAACACACCCCTGGGGTCGGGCGAGCAGTGCACGTACACCACGCACAGGTTAGAACCGCAACGACACGTTTATGATCAAAAGTCACGAGACGGGCCTTCCCAAAGATCAAACAAACACTTTTACCACCCCATTCAATAATAAAAGTAACACCAAACAGGCTATCCAATCTGTGCGCCTCCAAACCTACCTACTTATATATTGTATGCAAACATGAAATACCAAATGTTGTCTTATTGTGGATTGATTCTGTCATATGGTGTATTTTATAGGCAGGAAATAGCAGGGAATGTTTCTAAAAGGTCCATGATAATTGGCATATTGCAAATATGACAGGGTCGCTCTATGACGATTACACCATTCCACGTCGGGGAGTGTTGACGTTCACATCTCACAGATATTTTCCAGACTTTAATAGGCTTTTGTAGGAGGGAATTGCTCATTAACCTACTAATTTCTACATGCATGCATGCACAACACACGTCAGGCTTTGTAGTGCTCTCTTGCGCTCTCTCAATGGGAAACCTATGTTAACATTCCCAAAGCAAGTGAAGTAGATAATAAACAAGTGAAATGAACAATCAATACAAATGTATAATAAACAATAAACTCACAAAAGTTTCAAAACAATAGAGACATTTCAAATGTCATATTAATATATACAGTGTTGTAACAATGTGCAAATAGTTAAAGTGCAAAAGGGAAAATAAATACACATAAATATGGGTTGTATTTACAATGATGTTTGTTCTTCACTGGTTGCCCTTTTCTTGTGGCAACAGGTCACACATCTTGCTGCTGTGATGGCACACTGTGGTGTTTCACCCAGTAGATATGGGAATTTATAAAAATTGGATTTGTTTTCAAATTCTTTGTGGGTCTGTGTAATATGGGGGAAATATGCCTTTAATATAGTCATACATTTGGCAGGAGGTTAGGAAGTGCAGCTCAGTTACCACCCACATTTTCTCTCTCTCTCTCTCTCTCTCTCTCTCTCTCTCTCTCTCTCTCTCTCTCTCTCTCTCTCTCTCTCTCTCTCTCTCTCTCTCTCTCTCTCTCTCTCTCTCTCTCTCTCTCTCTCTCTCTCTCTGTCTCTCTCTCTCTCTCTCTCTCTCTCTCTCTCTCTCTCTCTCTCTCTCTCTCTCTCTCTCTCTCTCTCTCTCTCTCTCTCTCTCTCTCTCTCTCTCTCTCTCTCTCTCTCTCTCTCTCTCTCTCTCTCTCTCTCTCTCTCTCTCTCTCTCTCTCTCTCTCTCTCTCTCTCCCCCTCTCTCTCTCTCTCTCTCTCTCTCTCTCTCTCTCTTTTTTATGACCCCCCCTCTCTTGGACTCAAAACATTCTCCAACCACCTCAGCCCTCCCACCCACTAAATCATGTCATCAGCTCCGTCATTGGCTCCGGACAACACTGTGTTATTGCCGTGGTAACACACATCCAGCATGGTGTTGGTGGGTCCCCTGAGAAAGCAGAAAGAGACAAATGCCTTCCATCCCCATCACACTCTATGTGGGAAGAGAGTTCATGTAACGTTCCAGTTTAATGAGGGGGAAAGAGATGACGAGGAAAATCCTCTGTTTAAACCAAGTGTGGTTGGATTACCATAGCTGGGGCTGCTAAATGGCCAGTCATAAGTGACTCATGATCTCCCTCTAACCTTTACTGGGAATACTGAGAGAACTCTAACCTCTACTGGGAAGAGAACACCCTGAGGTAATACAGAGAGAACTCTAACCTCTACTGGGAAGAGAACACCCTGAGGTAATACTGAGATTACTCTAACCTGTACTAGGAAGAGAACACCCTGAGGTAATACTGAGAGAACTCTAACCTCTAATGGGAAGAGAACACCCCGAGGTAATACTGAGAGTACTCTAACCTCTAATGGGAAGAGAACACCCTGAGGTAATACTGAGATTACTCTAACCTGTACTGGGAAGAGAACACCAACACCCTGAGGTAATACTGAGAGAACTCTAACCTCTAATGGGAAGAGAACACCCTGAGGTAATACTGAGATTACTCTAACCTGTACTAGGAAGAGAACACCCTGAGGTAATACTGAGAGAACTCTAACCTCTAATGGGAAGAGAACACCCCGAGGTAATACTGAGAGAACTCTAACCTCTAATGGGAAGAGAACACCCTGAGGTAATACTGAGATTACTCTAACCTGTACTAGGAAGAGAACACCCTGAGGTAATACTGAGAGAACTCTAACCTCTAATGGGAAGAGAACACCCTGAGGTAATACTGAGATTACTCTAACCTCTAATGGGAAGAGAACACCCTGAGGTAATACTGAGATTACTCTAACCTGTACTAGGAAGAGAACACCCTGAGGTAATACTGAGAGAACTCTAACCTCTAATGGGAAGAGAACACCCTGAGGTAATACTGAGATTACTCTAACCTCTAATGGGAAGAGAACACCCTGAGGTAATACTGAGAGTACTCTAACCTCTAATGGGAAGAGAACACCGATAGTAGTAAAGGCCAAGTTCATTATTTCATCAAATAATTGTAATATTTGTTGTATACCTAAAGGGGTCCTGCAATTCAAAATCAAATAGCTAAATGATCCATGGTAACACCATCTTAAAACAATTCCATATGTTAGCTTAGTACCCCTCCCCCTGCAACACAAACCTACTTGAAGCTAGTATCACTCTCTGTTGCCAGCGTCCTCAGACATGGATGGACATTGAATACTGACTTGCATCATGGGCCACCTGGCTCCATAAAGCTGGCTCCATAAAGCTGACTCCATAAAGCTGGCTCCATTGAGTTGCACGCACACACACACACAAACACACACACCTCATCAGTCTACCAACAAGGAGGAAGTAACTGATAAAGCAGCTAACTGCATTTTAAGAGACAGAGATATAGTTGAAGTCTGAAGTTTACATACACCTTAGCCAGATACATTTAAACTCCATATTTCACAATTCCTGACATTTAATCGTAGTAAATATTCCCTGTTTTAGGTAAATTAGGATCACGACTTCATTTTACGAAGGTGAAATGTCAGAATAATTGTAGAGAGAATGATTTATTTCAGCTTTAATTTTTTTCATCACAATCCCAGTGGGTCAGAAGTTTACATACACTCAAATAGTATTTAGTAGCATTGCCTTTAAATTGATTACCTTGGGTCAAATGCTTCCCACAATAAGTTGGGTGAATTTTGGCCCATTCCCTCTGACAGAGCTGGTGTAATTGAGTCAGGTTTGTAGGCCTCCTTGCTCACAAACACTTTTTCAGTTCTGCCCACAAATTTTCTATAGGAATGAGGTCAGAGCTTTGTGATGGCCACTCCAATACCTTGACTTGTTTGTCCTTAAGCCTTTTTGCCACAACTTTGGAAGTATGCTTCGGGTCATTGTCCATTTAGAAGACCCATTCGCGACCAAGCTTTGACTGATGTCTTGAGATGTTGCTTCAATATATCCACATAATTTTTTCCCATCATGATGCCATCTATTTTGTGAAATGCATCAGTTCCTCCTGCAGCAAACCACCCCCACAACATGATGCTGCCACCCCCATGCTTCATGGTTGGGATGGTGTTCTTCGGCTTGCAAGCCTCCCCCTTTTTGCTCCAAACATAACAATGGTCATTATGGCCAAACAATTCTATTTTTGTTTCATCAGACCAGAGGACATTTCTTCAAAAAGTACGATCTTTGTCTTCATGTGCAGTGGCAAACCGTAGTCTGGCTTTTTTATGGCGGTTTTGGAGCAGTGGCTTCTTCCTTGCTGAGCGGCCTTACAGGTTATGTCGATATAGGACTCATTTTACTGTGGATATAGATACTTTTTACCTGTCTCCTCCAGCATCTTCACAAGGTCCTTTGCTGTTGTTCTGTGATTGACTTGCACTTGTCGCACCAAAGTATGTTCATCTCTAGGAGACAGAACGCGTCTCCTTCCTGAGTGGTATGATGTCTGTGTGGTCCCATGGTGTTTATACTTGCATACTATTGTTTCTACAGATGAACGAGGTACCTTCAGGCGTTTGGAAATTGCTCCCAAGGTTGAACCAGACTTGTGGAGGTCTACTTGTGGAGATCTTGGCTGATTTCTTATGATTTTCTCATGATATCATGCAAAGAGGCACTGAGTTTGAAGGTAGGCTTTGAAATACATCTACAGGTACACCTCCAATTGACTCAAATGATGTATCAGAAGCGTCTAAAGCCATGACATAATTTTCTGGAATTTTCCAAACTGTTTAAAGGCACAGCCAACTTATTGTATGTAAACTTCTGACCCACTGTAATTGTGATACAGTGAATTATAAGTGAAATAATCTGTCTGTAAACAATTGTTGGACAAATGACTTGTGTCATGCCGAAACTATAGTTTGTTAACAAGAAATGTGTGGAGGGGTTGACAAACAAGTTTTAATGACTCCAACCTAAGTGTATTTACACTTCTGACTTCAACCTTATTCCAAATTCACACAATGCAGATATGCTGACCAGGATTCAAATGAGGTCATATTTCAGATTGTGTGTGCGTGTTTATTTGTGTTTGTGTGTTTGTGTTGAGGGGTTTCAGAGATACAGACAGATGCCATCTTTGGGATGTGTGTGTGTGTGTGTGTGTGTCACTGACAGATGTCCCCTCTGATATTTACTGGTTGCTGATGGATCGGAGCAGGAGGATTTGACAGTTGTAGTGAAAACAGGAACCTCTAGAAATAGACAGGCCCTGGGCCGAGGGTCCTGGCTCTGGAGACATAGATTAGAAGAGAACACACACACACACACACACACACACACACACACACACACACACACACACACACACACACACACACACACACACACACACACACACACACACACACACACACACACACACACACACACACACACACACACACACACACACACACAATGTGAGGAAGTGCCTCTGTCTTTGTTCTCTATCCTCATCACAATACAGGGAGAGCGATGAGGTTGACTACTTAGCTGCTGAACACACATTTCTAAGGTCAGGTTTAGCCAGCAGTAATCATCTGGTTAATAGTCATTTGTAATGTCAGGTTTAGCCTGATGCAGTCATCTGGTTAAAAGTCCTTTGTAAAGCCAGGTTTAACCAGAAGCAGTCCTCTGGTTAAAAGCCCTTTGTAAAGCCAGGTTTAACCAGAAGTCAGTTTGTGAGATAGAGTGGTGAAAGAATAGTTTGTGTAAGACAGAGAGAGCTCTAGGGAGTTGTCGTGTGATGATACCTCCTGCTCTAACCTTGTTGTGTTAGTGTAAACATTAAACATCATCTCGGTTACCCAGAGGTAAAATTCTCCGGAATTTCACTTCCCGTTTACACATGGATCTGTCCAAGAGAGACTACTGTAAACCACACACACACACACACACACACACACACACACACACACACACACACACACACACACACACACACACACACACACACACACACACACACACACACACACACACACACACACACACACACACACACACACACACACACACACACCTGCATCTAGATAAGCATCTCTGAACTGTTGAGAAAAGATATATAACGGGGAATTTGAAGAGGCATTCCAGGACTCATGTTTGTACATTTCCTGTGTGTGTATGTGTCTTTGTGTGTGTGTGTGTGTGTGTGTGTGTGTGTGTGTGTGTGTGTGTGTGTGTGTGTGTGTGTGTGTGTGTGTGTGTGTGTGTGTGTGTGTGTGTGTGTGTGTGTGTGTGTGTGTGTGTGTGTGTGTGTGTGTGTGTGTGTGTGTGTGTGCGTGCGTGCGTGCGTGTGTGTGTTGTCCTGTATATACTGGGATAAGCAGAGACACAAGAGGTGCTGAACCAGCTTGTTTCTTGGCACCTTGTGACCTTGTGGACTATTTAATGCATAAATGACTGTATTTAGGCTGTACTCAGGACAGTTCAGATCACTCAAATATGGACGTGATTTACTTGTCACTAAAGAACTCCATGAGTTATGGCGTTCTAATGAAGTTCCACCCTTTCCTATGACTCTTCTGACCTAAATATGCCCTCGTCCCAAACGGCACCCTATTCCCTATATGGCACCCTATGTTTAACCAGCCCTGGGGGTGCCATTTAGGCTCTGGTCAAAAGAAATGCACTAAATAGGGAATAGGGTGTCATTTGGGGCCTAACCTATGTGTTTCAATGGCATGTTTTATCACCGAGTTCTAGACTTAGTTACAGCTTTATACTCACTGTTGAATCTGTTACAAATGACCCATTTGGAGCCGACTCCACTGCACCTTAGAGACAGTTGTACGCCTGCTGTTTGTGTTCAGCTGACTGTAAATCGTTTCTTCTGTGCTCCACTGACATCTAAAAGGAGTGAAATAATCACACTGTTTTCCTCTCAAAGCAGTACCATGTGTGGCCCTGGTCTGGCACAGCCCAACGGTGAGAGAAGGTATTCTTAGACAGCGCTAATGTGTAAATGCTAAAGCAAACAGTCTGTTAGTTACCCAGTCCATACACCCACACAAGCATGCACACACACATACACATGTACGAACACACACACACACATATCATATATGTCTCCAGGTTTTGTCACGTTGCTGTGCGCAGTGATGGCGTGGGGTAAATGGGCCTCTCGCGGTTCAGAACACGTACATCACATTCCCCAGCATCGACACGCAGCGTCACACACGTCTCCCCGTCCTGTTCTTTCTGCCCTCACATTCCTTCCTGATGAAAAGGAAAACAGAAAGGTCCGTAGTGTCGTAGTGGATGACGGGGTTCAAGCGGTGAACTTTAGACCCGTGCGGCTCACTGTTCAGGGATCACTGACACTCAGAAAACAGATAAGAAACCAGGGGGAAACTCCTACTGTGTATTGTGTGAAATACCACATGGACATAAAGGACTCGTTTGACAGTCACAGTTTAAACCAAGTCATGGACTAAACAAAACACTTTGTTAATGGGGATTCTACTGAGAACGTTTATAGAACCCAGGACTAGAATCTAGGTTCGGGAAACCAGCCCTTGAAGATTAAAATGATGGTGGTTGGGATGTAAATACTACTGTAGGGTGTTAGAAAGGGTTTTACTTGGAACCAAAAGGGTTCTACCTGGAACCACAAAGGGTTCTTCAAAGGGTTCTCCTTATGAGGACAGCGCGAATAAGCCTTTTATGTTCTACATAGCACATTTTATGTTCCCGTCGACACACACACACACACACACACACACACACACACACACACACACACACACACACACACACACACACACACACACACACACACACACACACACACACACACACACACACACACACACACACACACACACACACACACATAACACCCGGGGCCTCCAGATCATAGCTCATATCTTTCTCATTAGTCATGCGTGGACGATGGAGATTAGGGATGGTTTGCTTTAGAGAGGGAAAGAGGGAGAGGGGGAGACAAAAGAGAAGAGAGAGGAGTGGGGGGAGAGAGAAAGAAATGATAGTATACAAGGAAAGAGGGGAAAGAGAATGGGAGTGTAAGATGGACAGCGATAACGTGGAGAGAGAGGAAGAGAGAGATTGTGTGTCAGAGGAAGGGTGGTGTGATATGGAGAGATAAGGAAAACCCCGGTTGAATCAACGTTGAACCAATGTGGAACAGACGTTGAATTGATATCTGTGCCCAGTGGGTAGAGAAGGGGTGAGAGGAAAAGCTTTGTCTCATTTCAGGTTTATATCTGGATCATCTGGGTTCTGAGTCTGACACTCAGTCTGACCTACAGATGCCTTCCTCATCAAATACATCACGATAACGTAATATTTACATGATTTATAAGTTATATGTAACATTTGATGCCAAGTACAAGACTCCTACCCACTTTATTCTACATTAGTGAGGATAGAAATGAAGCAAAGTTTAATAATAACAGCCATTTTGAGAATTACTTTTACACGGTTAATTTGCAGAAATGGTACGCAGAGGCAACTTTTATTAATAGAACTAACAGAATCCCAACATGCCCAATGAGTCTTTGAGGTTAATGCTCAAAGCATTAAAGTCTAGTCAGGAAACCACCTGAATAGTTTCAGTTGATGAATAAAACCGATAAACCAAACAAAATGGCTGCAAAATGAATTCAGTGAACTATTTTCCGAAACTGTCGTAATGCTCTGAAAATCCCAGAGCTGTTATGTGGTTCACTGTGAGGCATAATTATGAGGGTTTTATACATCCATATTAACCCCTCCTTCTCTTTCTGTGCCAGGAGCGATTGGGGTCTCATCATGATGTCATCA
>NC_068436.1:18191376-18223876 GCF_023373465.1 Oncorhynchus keta
ATGGAAACCTTGGGAATTGCTTCCTTTTAGGGTGGTTGTAAAATTTAACTTCTCTTTTCTGGATTTTGATAATTAGCGGGTATCGGCCTAATTCTGCTCTGCATGCACTATTTGGTGTTCTTCGTTGTACACAGAGGATATTTTTGCAGAATTGTGCATGCGGAGTCTCAATTTGTTGTTTGTCCCATTTTGGGAATTCTTGCTTGGTGAGCGGACCCCAGACTTCACAACTGTAAAGGGCAATGGGTTCTATAACTGATTCAAGTATTTTTCAGCCAGATCCTAATTGTTATGTTGAATTTGATGTTCCTTTTGATGGCATAGAATGCCCTTCTTGCCTCGTCTCTCAGCTCATTCACAGCTTTGTGGAAGTTACCTGTGGTCATACTAAATCTACTGTCAGCGCCCAGGTCTGGCTGAATCTGTGCAGAAGATCTAGGTGCTGCCGTAGGCCCTCCTTGGTTGGTGACAGAAGCACCAGATCATCAGCAAACAGTAGACATTTGACTTCAGGTTCTAGTAAGGTGAGGCGGGGTGCTACAGACGGTTCTAGTGGCCTCGCCAATCCCTCGATTTGCAGTTATAGTTAATCAAATAATCCAATATAGACATTGAACTGACGTCTGACGTCTGTGCCCAGCGGGATGATGTCTCCTCAACTAGAAAACCAGTTTACAGATAGAAAATGTGCCACAATATGTACACACACTGAGCATCTAAAAGACCGTAAATCCCTGTCAACTCTGAAAATGGAAAACAACAATCGCCCCCATCTGAACTGTAAATCGTTTCATTCAAACATCATCACATGATGCTGGCGTTGGGACCAACTGTACAGCTCCTTTTTGTGTGCCGCTGTACAGCGTCCCTTGTTTTTCACAGTGGACAACAGTGTCATTGTACCACGACTGACACAAACATAAAATAAAACCATTGTCTGAAAGAAAGAAAGAAAGATAGAAAGAAAGAAAAGAAAGAAACATGACCGACTTCGCTTCAAATCCAAAAAGTTAAGGAAATGCCTCACTTTGTTGTTTCTGAAGGATAACTTCAGGGGTTTTGTATTAGCTGTGGCAGCGAGGTACGCCACTAAGCAGAGCAACACAAGAGAGAAAGAAGAGAAGTGGAAGACTTTGAGTCCAGTTTCAGTCTTGCTTTCTCTCTCCAATTGCCCTCAGGAGGATTTTAACTCTGTCCACCAACTGTCATGTCGACGAAACTTGTGAGAGCCGGGCGTTTTAAGATCACGTTTCAACGCTGATACTATTGGTGAGAACCACTCAAGTGGTTCACATGACAGGCAAACTGACCTGGAGAAAGGGAGAAGAGAAGAGGAGAAAGAGTGAACCTGTTTATCATTCATTATGTTTTAACAGTTAGTTGTTTACTTCAGGAGAGGCATTAATAACAACAAGCTCGAAGGAGGAATCTCGGTCACGCAAACACGAGGTCAATCGACAACGGCTTCGTCAGTTACCTCAGGGCTAAATCAAACAAACCCCACTTCTATATGGGCCATAACATTCCCCAAACTCCTGACTCGGAACATTCTCTCTGGCTATTTTGTTTGTTGTCTCAAACCCAATGAATAACATTATGTCGACTTAAGGCTGAGGAGAAATGACTTCTCCAGCCCAGTTGAGGCGTTAGTGAGGGGTGAAGTGTTGGACACACAACATGTCAATTGACCCTGACCTCCCAAATAGAGAGTGAATGGTGGAGAGATAGTCACAGTGTCACTTGGACAAGCACGCTAACACACTGACTCACTAAGCGCTTCATTGCCTGCATTCTCCACCAGTCGTCAGGAGTTAAATAGAGAGTTCATAGGCTACGGGCCAGGGTCACAGGGGAGGGGACGCCCTTCCTCCAGTGGCCCTGTGTCCTTACTTCCTTTCAGGGTGACAGAGAGGTCGTGACTGAGGGGTCAAAGGTCACGGGTGACTGTAACAACGCCCTATCAGAGAAGGGAGATGGATCCTGAGTGGGTGCTTTGCCAATAGTGTGCACAGAGATGTGGTCCGGGTCGAAGGTCTGTTGAGGGCTCTATTATAGGCTGAGTGGAGCAGGCCTCAGGAGAAGCCAGGGGGTAGAGTTCAGGTGCCTCCCTGACTGAGTGGACCCAGAGCTTGGGGATGTAACTGTCATATTATCCTGTAGACTACTAGAACCACCAGAAACAACATCAATTACCCAATGATAAGATAGCAGATAAATTAAGATGTCCCACTCAGGCATTTTACCATTGAAAGAAAATGGTCACAGTTCCAATCTGCTGAAGGGTTGGCTCTCCCCTATTCACCAATTCATTAGCAGCTGGTCTGCTTAGGTCATTGTATATGAGCCAGAAAAAATGATGGAGTGGGATGTCTTTCTTCCTCTTCCTCTTCTGTCTCTGGACAGAACTACAAACAGTAGTTGACTGTTACACTGCTTGTGATGATGGCTCCTGACAACCTAAAGACACTTCGCCATCTCCTTTTTGTCAGATCTCGGAGGTTTTGAGTCGCCTGAATGGGTGTGATTCAGGTGTCCATAATCAGAAGTCAGAAGAGCGATTTGTCTGTTTTGTCAGAGTGGCCCTAATCTCCTGGGCACTTCTGTAGATCTGAGCAGATATAATGGGTCTTAGACATAGGGGTTAAAATTCCTTCAAGCCTAACAGAGTGCATGCTGGAGATATTTCAACATTGCTTACACCGGTCCTTCAGATTGTGACTTTTGGGGAGGTGTGAGGACGTGGAGAGGACAGGCATCTTCTCCTTCCTCCTTTTAGTAAACGACCAACGCAGAATGGAAATGTGTGTGTGTGTGGAGGTGTGAGGACGCGGAGAGGACAGGCATCTTCTCCTTCCTCCTTTTAGTAAACGACCAACGCAGAATGGAAATGTGTGTGTGTGTGGAGGTGTGAGGACGTGGAGAGGACAGGCATCTTCTCCTTCCTCCTTTTAGTAAACGAGAGAATGGAAATGTGTGTGTGTGGAGGTGTGAGGACGTGGAGGGACAGGCATCTTCTCCTTCCTCCTTTTAGTAAACGACCAACGCAGAATGGAAATGTGTGTGTGTGGAGGTGTGAGGACGTGAGGACAGGCATCTTCTCCTTCCTCCTTTTAGTAAACGACCAACGCAGAATGGAAATGTGTGTGTGTGGAGGTGTGAGGACGTGGAGAGGACAGGCATCTTCTCCTTCCTCCTTTTAGTAAACGACCAACGCAGAATGGAAATGTGTGTGTGTGTGGAGGTGTGAGGACGTGGAGAGGACAGGCATCTACTCCTTCCTCCTTTTTAGTAAACGACCAACGCAGAATGGAAATGTGTGTGTGTGGAGGTGTGGGGACGTGGAGAGGACAGGCATCTACTCCTTCCTCCTTTTGAGTAAACGACCAGAAATGTGTGTGTGGACGTGGAGAGGACAGGCATCTTCTCCTTCCTCCTTTTAGTAAACGACCAACGCAGAGGACAGGCATCTTCTCCTTCCTCCTTTTAGTAAACGACCAACGCAGAATGGAAATGTGTGTGTGTGTGGAGGTGTGAGGACGCGGAGAGGACAGGCATCTTCTCCTTCCTCCTTTTAGTAAACGACCAACGCAGAATGGAAATGTGTGTGTGTGTGGAGGTGTGAGGACGTGGAGAGGACAGGCAAAGCTATCAACAGACTCATAAATAACGACCCCAGTCACTTTCATAGGTGGGAGCAGTGAAGGGAGACTGAATGTAGGTCAGTGATGAAGTTAAGGGCAGGTGAAAGTTGACAGGTTAAGGGAATGGACAGATGGATTCTATTTGACAAAGATAAGGGTGAACAGCAGCTCACGTACAGCAGATGTGAACTAGCTAGCTAGTGAGCTCTAGCCCCGTGGGTGGTGACCTGAAGTACTGTCTTCCCAGGTTGAAGCAAGGCCATAGTTCTGACTAGTGCATGTTACCGTCTGGTTCTGGACGGAGTTTCTCAAGACTGTATTCTCTCACTGAGCTAAAGCCCATAGACTTTTCAACCAACATGGGTATTTGGGTTTTATGTAAAGGTCAAAAGGAGCGCAGTTCAACGAACCACCTCTGCTACACTCTTATTGATTGTAGGATATGCTATCAGTTTGCCTACAGTGGAAACGGCCTTGATGTCAAAACGTGTACTACAAAACAGAGTTTGTGTTACATGTGAGGAAATCAGTCCCCCCACCCCATCCATCCTCCCTCCTCTCCTCTCCTCTCCTCTCCTCTCCTCTCCTTTCTCTCTCTCTCTCTCTCTCTCTCTCTCTCTCTCTCTCTCTCTCTCTCTAATTCAATTCAACTCAACTCAATTTACGGGCTTTATTGGCATGGGAAAGATATGTTAACATTGCCAAAGCAAGTACACTAGATAATAAACAAAAGTGAAATAAACAATAAAATTAACAGTAAACATTACACTCTCTCCCCTCTCTCTCCATCTCTCTATTTCCTCCTCTCTCTTTCTCTCTATTGCCCCCCCCTCTCTGCTCTCTCTCCTTTCATTATATAATTTCTCTCTCTACAGTCTTTCTACTTCTCTCTTGTCATTCTCTCTCCTTCTGTCCACACTGTGTTTCTACTGAGATCAGATCTGGGACCAGGCTAGTGAGATCAGATCTGGGACCAGGCTAGTGAGATCAGATCTGGGACCAGTCTAATGAGATCAGATCTGGAACCAGGCTTGTGAATAGGGTGTCTGTCTCCCCATGTCTAAAGATTTGATTCATTCAGTCTTGTGATCAGAATCCCTGCAGGATATAATATTGGTCCTGCCGAATTACTTCTATGAATCCCCACAGAGAAACCAAATGATACCCATCTTCCCAAATCAATTTTGACTATCAATACATTCAGTTCTCTGCTGGTACTCCGTGTGTGTGTGTTTGTGTCTGCGAACAATTAGATCTCTTTATTCCACAGACGCAAGGTCAGTTGAACCCAACAAGGTCTGGCTGGGCTGGAGATGGCTGTCTCTCTGTGTCTCAAGCCTGGTACTGGGAAAAAACTGGGTTATTGAGTTCCTGTGGTCCTCACTGGGCATATGTAATTTTTGGGTTAGTGGGTTACTGTGGTCCTCACTGGGCACTTATAAATACTGGGTTACTGGGTTCCTGTGGTCCTCACTGGGCACTTATAAATACTGGGTTACTGGGTTCCTGTGGTCCTCACTGGGCATATGTAAATACTGGGTTACTGGGTTCCTGTGGTCCTCACTGGGCACATGTAAGTACTGGGTTACTGGGTTCCTGTGGTCCTCACTGGGCATATGTACATACTGGGTTACTGGGTTCCTGTGGTCCTCACTGGGCACATGTAAGTACTGGGTTACTGGGTTCCTGTGGTCCTCACTGGGCACATGTAAATACTGGGTTACTGGGTTTCTGTGGTCCTCACTGGGCACATGTAAGTACTGGGTTACTGGGTTCCTGTGGTCCTCACTGGGCACATGTAAGTACTGGGTTACTGGGTTCCTGTGGTCCTCAATGGCAACTCAGAGACAACACAAAACGCCTTTATCAAAAACGACAGCTATTTAGGCCTACGTGACTGTGACAGAACTTTATGGAAAACCTTAGTGTCACGTCCGGACCTTAGAGCTTTTCACGTCTCTATTTTGGTTTGGTCAGGGTGTGATTTGGGTGGGCATTCTATGTTCCTTTTTCTATGTTTTTGTATTTCTTTGTTTTGGCCGGGTGTGGTTCTCAATCAGGGACAGCTGTCTATCGTTGTCTCTGATTGGGAACCACACTTAGGTAGCTTTTTCCCACAGGGTTTTTGTGGGTAGTTAATTTCTGTTTAGTGTATTGAACCTTTCAGGACTGTTTCGGTTATTCCCTTTGTTATTTTGTCATAGTGTTTAGTTTTAATAAAGAACGCATGAACATTTACCACGCTGCGCTCTTCTTCAGATGAATACCGTTACACTTAGCTGTAATGTACTGGCATGGTTCAGAATGTTGGCGATTACAATCATTCATTTTCACTGACTATCTCCATAGAAACTTAAGTTCAGTATGTCATTAAATCACTCAAACAAAGCCTTGAATACAAAATGGCCCGGTCACCCTGGCCCTGTCACAATACTTACTTAAGAGGATAGCAGTAACCATGCAGTGTACTAACATTTAAAGTCAATAAAGTTGTTTTACCCATTTAAATAAGTCAATAGCTTGTGGGGAAAGTGGCAACAGCTACAGGCTTTAAAAGCTTTTGAAGCCACAGCTCTCCCATGGAGGGAACAGCCATGTTGTGAATTCCAAAATGGCCGCCCAGCTGCTCTGCCTGCAGGAACCACAAAACAGCCAGCCCAGGAAATTAACAACAGGAAGTAAGTAAACAACATACCAGGGGATTAGGCATGCTGCTGAGTGGCAGTAAAGTCACCAGGGATTGGACAGTTTTACCAGGGGAGAGACTAAACCCACTAAACCCACTCTTAATGCCCATCTGGAATGGATTCTACTGGAATGTGGATGTTTCACGACACAACCAATCATCAATGTTCAACACCAAGTTAACTTGGCTTTTTAACCACATTTCTCTGTAGTTACTGTTGCGTCAGTTACGATGAATCAGAAGAGTTTTAAAGCTTTAAGATGTTTAAGAGAGACTGGAGAGGCAAAATGTCTGACACACCTTCCTCCTGTTGCTCCAAGACAAGGCTGGTTTTAGTGCAGCGAGACCTGACTCGGAATAGCACCTACACACGCACACACACATACACACACACACACACACGCACGCATGCACGCACGCACGCACGCACGCACGCACACACACACACACACACACACACACACACACACACACACACACACACACACACACACACACACACACACACACACACACACACACACACACACACACACGCATGAACACACACGCACACTCTGTGTGAGTGTCTGGGTCTGGCTGTGCTGGTCACCCTGTCCCTGCAGAGTTCTACTTCCTGTCTCTGGGCTGCTGCAGTGGGGTGGGACTAATCCCCCTATTGACCGCTGGAATCCCACGTTTCCTACTCACGCCGGGCTGGATGGATGACACACCCACCACAACACAGCATGGAGCCCTCACCGCCCCCTCACATGCAAGAACTCACGTATGCACTCACACCCACAGGCTGACACAAATATGTGTGCACACCTGAATGCACACGCACACACACACACACATCTCCAGGTAATCAGACAGACAGACAGACAGACAGACAGACAGACAGACAGACAGACAGACAGACATACAGACTTCTCTATCTCCTCTCCTATTCCTTTTGTCTCTCAATTCAATTTCATTTTCAATATCAATTCTCTGTCTCTCTCTCTCTCCCTTTCTACAATTTTCCTCTACATCTCCTCCTCCTCCTCTAGTCTATTTACTATGTCTGCTGTGTCTTCCTCCCAGTCTTCATCCTCTCTTACTCTCTATCTTCATCCTTTCTTCCTCTCTGTCTTCATCCTCTCTGTCTTCATCCTCTCCGTCTTCATCCTCTCTGTCTTTATCCTCTCTTCCTCTCTGTCTTCATCCTCTCTTCCTCTCCGTCTTCATCCTATCTTCCTCCCCATCTTCATCCTTTCTTCCTCCCCGTCTTCATCCTCTCTTACTCTCCATCTTCATCCTCTCTGTCTTCTTCCTCTCTGTCTTCATCCTCTCATCCTCTCTGTCTTCATCCTCTCCATCTTCATCCTCTCTGTCTTTATCCTCTCTTCCTCTCCGTCTTCATCCTCTCTGTCTTCATCCTCTCTGTCTTCATCCTCTCATCCTCTCTGTCTTCATCCTCTCCATCTTCATCCTCTCTGTCTTCATCCTCTCTTCCTCCCCGTCTTCGTCCTCTCTTACTCTCCATCTTCATCCTCCTCTTCTTCCTCTCTGTCTTCATCCTCTCATCCTCTCTGTCTTCATCCTCTCTGTCTTTATCCTCTCTTCCTCTCTGTCTTCATCCTCTCTTCCTCCCATCTTCATCCTCTCTTCCTCCCCGTCTTCATCCTCTCTTACTCTCCGTCTTCATCCTCTCTGTCTTCATCCTCTCTTCCTCCCGTCTTCATCCTATCTTCCTCCCCATCTTCATCTAGTCTTCCTCTCCGTCTTCATCCTCTCTTACGCTCCGTCTTCATCGTCTCTATCTTCATCCTCCCCGTATTCATCCTATGTTCCTCCCCATCTTCATCTAGTCTTCCTCAGAAGACAGATAAGGACAGAAAAGAAACAGCCATTGTTGGACACTGCATTATTCTATGAAAGTGGACCTTATGAAGAATCTAACTCAAACTATCACGTCCTGATTAGTCTGTGTCAGTGTGGCAATGCTAGCCTGGTTGAACCATACTAAATGCTGCTCTTACCCTTGAAACCAACCAACTATTGTCTTCAGGAAGCAGAGGAGGGAACATCAATGGAACTGTAGTAGAGAGTCACGGTTTTTAAGTTCCTCTCCCTTACCGTCGAGCAGACTCACACATCCCAGATACGAGCTGTTCTCTCCCTTACCGTCGAGCAGACCCACACATCCCAGATACGAGCTGTTCTCTCCCTTACCGTCGGGCAGACCCACACATCCCAGATACGAGCTGTTCTCTCCCTTACCGTCGGGCAGACCCACACATCCCAGATACGAGCTGTTCTCTCCTTACCGTCGAGCAGACCCACACATCCCAGATACGAGCTGTTCTCTCCCTTACCGTCGGGCAGACCCACACATCCCAGATACGAGCTGTTCTCTCCCTTACCGTCGGGCAGACCCACACATCCCAGATACGAGCTGTTCTCTCCCTTACCGACACATCCCAGATACGAGCTGTTCTCTCCCTTACCGTCGAGCAGACCCACACATCCCAGATACGAGCTGTTCTCTCCCTTACCGGCAGACCCACACATCCCAGATACGAGCTGTTCTCTCCCTTACCGTTGGGCAGACCCACACATCCCAGATACGAGCTGTTCTCTCCCTTACCGTCGAGCAGACCCACACATCCCAGATACAGCTGTTCTCTCCCTTACCGTCGGGCAGACCCACACATCCCAGATACGAGCTGTTCTCTCCCCGTTACCCACACATCCCAGATCGGGCAGACCCACACAGACTCACATCCCAGATACGAGCTGTTCTCTCCCTTACCGTCGGGCAGACCCACACATCCCAGATACGAGCTGTTCTCTCCCTTACCGTCGGGCAGACCCACACATCCCAGATACGAGCTGTTCTCTCCCTTACCGTCGGGCAGACCCACACATCAGATACATCCCAGATACGAGCTGTTCTCTCCCTTACCGTCGGGCAGACCCACACATCCCAGATACACATCCCAGAGCTGTTCTCTCCCTTACCGTCGGGCAGACCCACATCCCAGATACATGTTCCCCCTACCGTCGGGCAGACCCACAGATACGAGCTGTTCTCTCCCCTTACCGTCGGGCAGACCCACACATCCCAGATACGAGCTGTTCTCTCCCTTACCGTCGGGCAGACCCACACATCCCAGATACGAGCTGTTCTCTCCCTTACCGTCGGGCAGACCCACACATCCCAGATACGAGCTGTTCTCTCCCCTTACCGTCGAGCAGACCCACACATCCCAGATACGAGCTGTTCTCTCCCTTACCGTCGAGCAGACCCACACATCCCAGATACGAGCTGTTCTCTCCTTACCGTCGGGCAGACCCACACATCCCAGATACGAGCTGTTCTCTCCCTTACCGTCGAGCAGACCTGTTCTCTCCCTTACACATCCCAGATACGAGCTGTTCTCTCCCTTACCGTCGAGCAGACCCACATCCCAGATACGAGCTGTTCTCTCCCTTACCGTCGAGCAGACCCACACATCCCAGATACGAGCTGTTCTCTCCCTTACCGTCGGGCAGACCCACACATCCCAGATACGAGCTGTTCTCTCCCTTACCGTCGAGCAGACCCACACATCCCAGATACGAGCTGTTCTCTCCTTACCGTCGGGCAGACCCACATCCCTACCGTCGGGCAGACCCACATCCCAGATACGAGCTGTTCTCTCCCTTACCGTCGGATACGAGCTGTTCTCTCCTTAGACAGACCCACACATCCCAGATACGAGCTGTTCTCTCCCTTACCGTCGACCCACACATCCCAGATACAGACCCACACATCCCAGATACGAGCTGTTCTCTCCCTTACCGTCGAGCAGACCCACACATCCCAGATACGAGCTGTTCTCTCCCTTACCGTCGGGCAGACCCACACATCCCAGATACGAGCTGTTCTCTCCCTTACCGTCGGGCAGACCCACACATCCCAGATACGAGCTGTTCTCTCCCTTACCGTCGACCCACACATCCCAGATACAGTTCTCTCCCTTACCGTCGAGCAGACCCACACCCACACATCCCAGATACGAGCTGTTCTCTCCCTTACCGTCGGGCAGACCCACACATCCCAGATACGAGCTGTTCTCTCCCTTACCGTCGGGCAGACCCACACATCCCAGATACGAGCTGTTCTCTCCCTTACCGTCGGGCAGACCCACACATCCCAGATACGAGCTGTTCTCTCCCTTACCGTCGGGCAGACCCACACATCCCAGATACGAGCTGTTCTCTCCCTTACCGTCGAGCAGACCCACACATCCCAGATACGAGCTGTTCTCTCCCTTACCGTCGGGCAGACCCACACATCCCAGATACGAGCTGTTCTCTCCCTTACCGTCGGGCAGACCCACACATCCCAGATACGAGCTGTTCTCTCCCTTACCGTCGGTCAGACCCACACATCCCAGATACGAGCTGTTCTCTCCCTTACCGTCGGGCAGACCCACACATCCCAGATACGAGCTGTTCTCTCCCTTACCGTCGGGCAGACCCACACATCCCAGATACGAGCTGTTCTCTCCCTTACCGTCGGGCAGACCCACACATCCCAGATACGAGCTGTTCTCTCCCTTACCGTCGAGGCAGACCCACACATCCCAGATACGAGCTGTTCTCTCCCTTACCGTCGGTCAGACCCACACATCCCAGATACGAGCTGTTCTCTCCCTTACCGTCGGGCAGACCCACACATCCCAGATACGAGCTGTTCTCTCCCTTACCGTCGAGCAGACCCACACATCCCAGATACGAGCTGTTCTCTCCCTTACCGTCGGGCAGACCCACACATCCCAGATACGAGCTGTTCTCTCCCTTACCGTCGGGCAGACCCACACATCGCAGCGACTAGCTGTTCTCTCCCTTACCGTCGGGCAGACCCACACATCCCAGATACGAGCTGTTCTCTCCCTTACCGTCGGGCAGACCCACACATCGCAGCGACTAGCTGTTCTCTCCCCTTACCATCGGGCAGACCCACACATCCCAGATACGAGCTGTTCTCTCCTTACCGATACAGACCCACACATCGCAGCGACTAGCTGTTCTCTCCCTTACCGTCGGGCAGACCCACACATCCCAGATACGAGCTGTTCTCACCCTTACCGTCGAGCAGACCCACACATCCCAGATACGAGCTGTTCACACATCCCATCTAGTGCTACCAGACTCTTTTTATACTGCTCAGTTTATACCCTGTCCCCATCCCCAATACACTTGTAAATATTGGACTATTAATTGTGCCTTCCTGTTTTATACTTATGCTAAAATGTTTCTTCTTTTCTACTGACCCATTTACTTTATGTTCATATTCTTACTTGTTGTTATTTATTATTGTTGTTGCATTGACGACAAAGAATCTGCAAGTAAGCATTTCGTTGGACGAGGTATACCATGTGACTAACACAACTTGAAACGGAGCATATGAGTTTGGTTACCAGGCTTCGACAACATAGGTTTAAGCCTGTTCTGTGTTAGTGGAGCGTTACAGAATGGAAGGAAGGCTCGGGGTGTGAAATCAAATGAGACATTCTCAAGCACTGAGGCGCTGTGAAATCCACTACCGCCAAAGTGTGGGCAAATATTTGTGCATACCACTACGGGTTATCCATGTCGGGCCAACTCAATGGTTCTGTAAGTAACTGTCAGTTGGGGCACTGTCTCTCTGTCTCTCTCTCTCTCGTCTCTCTCTCTGGTCTCTCTCTCTCTCTCTGGTCTCTCTAGGGTCTCTCTCTGGTCTCTCTCTCTCGTCTCTCTCTGGTCTCTCTCTCTCTCTCTGGTCTCTCTCTCTCTCTCTGGTCTCTCTCTTTCTCTCTCTCTGTGTCTCAGTGTCTCTTCAATTCAAGGGCTTGATTTGCATGGGAAACCTATGGTAACATTGCTAAAGCAAGTGAAGTAGATAATAATCAAAAGTGAAATGTCATTTTATGTATATATACAGTGTTGTAACGATGTGCATATAGTAAAATAAATAAACATAAATATAGGTTGCATTTTCAATGCTTGCCCGTTTCTTGTGGTAACAGGTCACAAGTCTTGCTGCTGTGATGTGCACACGGTGTTATTTTTGGGAGTTCATCAAAATTGGATTTGTTTTCTAATTCTTTGTGGGTCTGTGTAATCTGAGGGCGATATGTGTCTCTAATATAGTCATACTGTCACGCCTGCTCCCGCTCTTCCCCCAGGATTGCACACTCCTGCCACCATTATTACACACACCTGCCTTCCCTCGCCACAAGCATCAGCGATTATTGGACTCTGAACTCAATCACCTGTTTATTACCTCTCCTATATCTGTCAGTTCCCCAGCTCTGTTCTTCGCTGCTGCATTGATTGTTGTTTGTCATTTTGTAGCCGTGTGCTGATGCTGGTTCTGTCTTGTCAACTCCTCGTACCTGCTTCTCGTCACATACATTTGGCAGGAGGTTAGGAAGTGCAGCTCAGTTTCCACCTCATTTTGGAGCCGTTTGCTGATGCTGGTTCTGTCTTGCTTAAATGTCAACTCCTCGTACATTTGGCAGGAGGTTAGGAAGTGCAGCTCAGTTTCCACCTAATTTTGTAGCCGTGTGCTGATGCTGGTTCTGTCTTGCTTAAATGTCAACTCCTCGTACCTGCTTCTCGTCACATACATTTGGCAGGAGGTTAGGAAGTGCAGCTCAGTTTCCACCTCATTTTGTGGACAGTGTGCCCAGAGCCATGACTGCCTACGGCGTCCTTTCTCAATAGCAAGGCTATGCTCACTGAGTCTGTACATAGTCAAAGTTTTCCTTAAATTTGGGTCAGTTCAGTGTTCAGGTACTCTGTCACTGTGTCCTCTCTGTTTAGGGTCGAATAGCATTCTAGTTTAGTCTGTTTTTTGTTACTTCTTTCCAATGTGTCAAGTAATTATCTTTTTGTTTTCTAATGATTTGGTTGGGTCTAATTGTGCTGTTGTCCTGGGGCTCTGTAGGGTGTGTTTGTGTTTGTGAACAGAGCCCCAGGACCAGCTTGCTTCGGGGACTCTTCTCCATGTTCATCTCTCTATAGGTGATGGCTTTGTTATGGAAGGTTTGGGAATCGCTTCCTTTTAGGTGGTTGTAGAATTTAACAGCTCTTGTCTGGATTTGGATAATTATTGGGTATCAGCCTAAATCTGCTCTGCATGCATTATTTGGTGTTCTACGTTGTACACAGAGGATATTTTTGCAGAATTCTGCATGCAGATTCTCAATTGGGTGTTTGTCCCATTTTGTTAATTCTCGGTTGGTGAGTGGACCCCAGACCTCACAACCATAAAGGGAAATGGGTTCTATAAATGATTCAAGGATTTTTTTAGCAAGATTCTAATTGGCATGTTGAATTTGATTGGTTGCTTTTGATGGCATAGAAGGCCCTTCTTGCATTATCTATCAGCTCATTCACAGCTTTGTGGAAGTTACCTGTGGTGCTGATGTTTAGCCCGAGGTATGCACAGTTTTTTGTCAGAAGTTTAATTACACCTTAGCCAAATACATTTAAACTCAGTTTTTCACAATTCTTGACATTTAATCCCAGTAAAAATTCCCTGTCAGTTAGGATCACCACTTTATTTAAGATTGTGAAATGTCCGAATAATAGTAGAGTGATTTATTTCAGCTTTTATTTCTTTCATCACATTCCCAGTAGGTCAGAAGTTTACATACACTCAATTAGTATTTGGTAGCGTTGCCTTTAAATTGTTTAACTTGGGTCAAAAGGAGGTCAGGGTTTTGTGATGGCCACTCCAATACCTTGACTTTGTTGTCCTTAAGCTATTTTGCCACTACTTTGGAAGTATGCTTGGGGGTCATTGTCCATTTGGAAGACTCATTTGCGACCAAGCTTTAACTTCCTTACTGATGTCTTGAGATGTTGCTTCAATATATGCAAATATTTTTTTTCCCCTCATGATGCCATCTATTTTGTGAAGTGCACCAGTCCCTCCTGCAGCAAAGCACCCCCACAACATGATGCTGCAACCTCTGTGCTTCAGGGTTGGGATGGTGTTCTTCAGCTTGCAAGCCTCCCCTTTTTTCCTCCAAACATAACGAGGGTCATTATGGCCAAACAGTTGTATTTTTGTTTCATCAGACCAGAGGACATTTCTCCAAAAAGTAGGATCTTTGTCCCATGTGCAGTTGCAAATCGTAGTCTGGCTTTTTTATGGGGGTTTTGAAGCAGTGGCGTCTTCCTTGCGGAGCGGCCTTTCAGGTTATGTCGATATAGGACTTGTTTGCCTGTGGATATAGATACTTTTGTACCTGTTTCCTCCAGCATCTTCACAAGGTCCTTTGCTGTTGTTCTGGGATTGATTTGCACTTTTCACACCAAAGTACGTTCATCTCTAGGAGACAGAACGCGTCTCCTTCCTGAGCTGTATGACGGCTGCGTGGTCCCATGGTGGTTATGCTTGCATACTATTTTTTGTGGTCCTGGCGACTAGACCTTTTTTGGAACACCATTATTTTTGTCTTAGATTTACTGTCAGAGCCCAGGTCTGGCAGAATCTGTGCAGAATATCTAGGTGTTGCTGTAGGCCCTCCTTGGTTGGGGACAGAAGCACCAGATCATCAGCCAACAGTAGAAACTTGACTTCAGATTCTAGCAGGGTGAGGCCGGGTTCTACAGACTGTTCTAGTGCCCTTGCCAATTCTTTGATATATATGTTGAAGGGGGGCTTAAAGCAACACCAAAACAACACACACACACACACACACATATAGGAAAACCTTCCTGGATCATTGGAATGAGCATCCTTGTGAGTGCACGGGGGCAGAAACAAGCACCCTTGTGAGTGTACAGGGGCAGAAACAAGCACCCTTGTGAGTGTACAGGGGCAGAAACAAGCACCCTTGTGAGTGTACAGGGGCAGAAACAAGCACCCTTGTGAGTGTACAGGGGCAGAAACAAGTCGCTATGCACTAAATGACTGTGAAGGGACTTTGTTCAATGAGAAATAGTAGTTTAGAAAATAGTTGATAATGTCTCTAAATAGCAGGCCACATTGTTACAACATAATGTATTTTTGTATATATTGATTGCAGTAGAACAGGTAGTGTAACACCAAAACCACACACACACACACACACACACACACACACACACACACACACACACACACACACACACACACACACACACACACACACACACACACACACACACACACACACACACACACACACACACACACACACACCTCCCATTCCTCAAACACACCCCTCCCCATATCCTTCATTCCGAAACCTCCATCAGATTTCAATCTAATTAAAAGCCCCTTAGGCGTGATAACAACAATCTTATGCACCGTGTCATTCCAGACCTGTTCATAAAGGCAAACCTCGGCTTTATGAGTCTGGAGTCTAGAACGTGTTTAAAGTTCAAGTCTGCCCGAGGGGAAAACCTCACTGTCTGCCACCTTAACCATGAACGTCAGGCCGACACCACCAACTCTTAGCAGTAAGACATAACATATGTCATGTCCTCAGAAGAAGCTCTGTGGAACCCTTGTGAGTCAACACTTGTTCATCAACATGCCGGTTATGGCAACAACTGATTATCCAAAACAGATATAATAACCACAAACTTGGAAAGAAAATGGCTAACCTGGATTCAAACCTATAAAAAAATGTGAATATTCATAGCACAAAATTGTGTGAATATATATATATATGCCATTTAGCAGACGCTTTTATCCAAAGCGACTTACAGTCACGTATGGGTGGTCCCGGGGATCGAAACCCACTACCCTGGCGTTACAAGCACCATGCTCTACCAACTGAGCTACAGAAGGACCACGGAAGGAATACAACTTGGTTGCCAATTCTAAGTGGGCGTTGTGCTTCTGAGAGGAAACCTCAACGTTTTCCATCTTTCATCTCCAGGGCACTACATAGGAATAGAGTTCCATTTGGGACAGCCAGCTGCCGGTTCAGACAGGAACCACTGAGTATGCAAATCACCAATCAAAACCACAGGCTTGGAAAGACAGCGACCGACCTGGAATCATATTGCATCAATCATTCATCTTTATTTCATTTAATCTTAAAACAGGAAAATTATGCAAATACAGACTTGCTTGTCTTTTCCAAGTTGTAAGCTGAGTTGTGAGTTAGTTTCTGTCTGTCACTAAAGCTTCCAGAGGTGTTACTCTTCATTAGAATTGTTTTACACAACAATGAATAGTTTGTGGTAACTGTGTGTGTGTGTGTGTGTGTGTGTGTGTGTGTGTGTGTGTGTGTGTGTGTGTGTGTGTGTGTGTGTGTGTGTGTGTGTGTGTGTGTGTGTGTGTGTGTGTGTGTCCGACCGTGCGCACATGCATGTGTGTGAGCCTCTTAGACCGGAGGGCAGATTGTTTTGTCTTTAGCCTGTTTAATAGTGATACTCAGTCATCACAGGTGTTCTGGCTGGGGTTTGGGTTACAGACGGTCTTTCAACACATCTCCTCAGAGAATCACTGAAGAGCAACACGTCTTGTTTTGATTCACATGTTCTGCAGAAGTTTCCTCGTTTACGCTGAAACTGTTTGGAAATTGCACACACACACATGCACAGAGTCCCTGTGTTCATGCTGAGTAATTTAAGGTAAGTACGTTCATAAGTAATTAGTTCAAACATGACGTGCTTCAGGCTACCAGACACACATCGGCTTCAACAGGACCACTAGATGATTAGTATTGACACATGACAGGACCACTAGACACATGACAGGACCACTAGACACATGACAGGACCACTAGATGATTACTATTGACACATGACAGGACCACTAGATGATTAGTATTGACACATGACAGGACCACTAGATGATTAGTATTGACACATTACAGGACCACTAGATGATTAGTATAGACACATGACAGAACCACTAGATGATTAGTATTGACACATGACAGGACCACTAGATGATTAGTATTGACACATGACAGGACCACTAGATGATTAGTATTGACACATGACAGGACCACTAGATGATTAGTATTGACACATGACAGGACCACTAGATGATTAGTATTGACACATGACAGGACCACTAGATGATTAGTATTGACACATGACAGGACCACTAGATGATTAGTATTGACACATGACAGGACCACTAGATGATTAGTATTGACACATGACAGGACCACTAGATGATTAGTATTGACACATGACAGGACCACTAGACACATGACAGGACCACTAGATGATTAGTATTGACACATGACAGGACCACTAGATGATTAGTATTGACACATGACAGGACCACTAGACACATGACAGGACCACTAGATGATTAGTATTGACACATGACAGGACCACTAGATGATTAGTATTGACACATGATGATTAGATGATTAGTATTGACACATGACAGGACCACTAGATGATTAGTATAGACACATGACAGGACCACTAGATGATTAGTGTTGACACATGACAGGACCACTAGATGATTAGTATTGACACATGACAGGACCACTAGACACATGACAGGACCACTAGATGATTAGTATTGACACATGACAGGACCACTAGACACATGACAGGACCACTAGACACATGACAGGACCACTAGATGATTAGTATTGACACATGACAGGACCACTAGACGATTAGTATTGACACATGACAGGACCACTAGACACATGATAGGACCACTAGATGATTAGTATAGACACATGACAGGACCAATAGACACATGACAGGACCACTAGATGATTAGTATGGACACATGACAGGACCACTAGACACATGACAGGACCACTAGATGATTATTATTGACACATGACAGGACCACTAGACACATGACAGGACCACTAGACACATGACAGGACCACTAGATGATTAGTATTGACACATGACAGGACCACTAGACGATTATTATTGACACATGACAGGACCACTAGACACATGACAGGACCACTAGACACATGACAGGACCACTAGATGATTAGTATTGACACATGACAGGACCACTAGACGATTAGTATTGACACATGACAGGACCACTAGATGATTAGTATTGACACATGACAGGACCACTAGATGAATAGTATTGACACATGACAGGACCACAAGATGATTAGTATAGACACATGACAGGACCACAAGATGATTAGTATAGACACATGACAGGACCACTAGATGATTAGTATTGACACATGACAGGACCACTAGATGATTAGTATTGACACATGACAGGACCACTAGATGATTAGTATTGACACATGACAGGACCACTAGATGATTAGGGAATATATTTAAATAAATATTATTTATAAAATACATTAAAATAGCTAGTGTATACAGTACACTGTAAAAAAGTAACCGCAGAACGAGTAGTGGCTACTCAAACATCTCCAACGGTGTCACGTTCATCGTAATGATGAGATCAAGGCGCAGCGTGATAAGAATACATTTTTCTTTAATTAATGAAGACCACTTAACCGTGATGCTATGATGAACTGAGTGTTGACATGCAACGACACATAGACAATAACCCACAAAACCAAAATGGCAACCTAAATAGGATCCCCAATCAGAGACAATGATAAACAGCTGCCTCTGATTGGGAACCAATTCAGGCCACCATAGACCTACATTTACCTAGACATACCAAAACCCCATAGATGTACAAACACCATAGACAAGCCAAAACACACACCACCCTCGTCACACCCTGACCTAACCAAAATAATAAAGAATACAAAGATAACTACGGTCAGGGAGTGACAAAGGGTCAGCAGAACTCAAATCATATAAGTTGTACTAACTCAGATATCAATCAGATCTCTTATCACTTAATGGTTTTGAGAACTAGTGAATCTAACTTCATTGATGTATTTTCTGCCAATCTAAAGTGATTTAGTTTAGACAAGTTATGATTATTTTATATTTTAAAGTCAGTCTAACATGAATTAAATCAGTATTTCTTGATTCTATTATGTTTTACAACTTTACTTAAAATAATAAAGTAGTAGTAAGACACATTGATATTTGAGTAAACTACACTTGATTTTTCTATGTTGTGCTGATGTAGAATTATTACATTTTTGCAAATTATGAATACTTAATGTGGCTCTGTTTTCAGAGGATTGTGGGCAATTAAATTAAAATAATAATAAAAAATATGTAGACTATGATACTTTTACACAATGTTGTATGCGTTTGAAGAAAGAAAAGTATTTTTCTGAAATAGTATTAAACAGTTTGTTGTGCTAAGATGTGTAATTAATCAAGATGAAAGGTTGTAAAAACCGGTAGACAAATTGACGTTCAATAATTTTACAATCCGTTCCTATCATCAACAAGGTCATGGGAATCACTCCTAATGACGAAGGCTGATGCAGCATTCTGTAAAGATTGCAGCTCTACTTTCTGTTACTGCTTGAGGGATGAGCATTGTCCTCAACAATGACTGGTAAACAGCTCTACCTCCAGTTGCTGCTTGAGGGATGAGCACTGTCCTCAACAATGACTGGTAAACAGCTCTACCTCCAGTTGCTGCTTGAGGGATGAGCACTGTCCTCAACAATGACTGGTAAACAGCTCTACCTCCAGTTGCTGCTTGAGGGATGAGCACTGTCCTCAACAATGACTGGTAAACAGCTCTACCTCCAGTTGCTGCTTGAGGGATGAGCACTGTCCTCAACAATGACTGGTAAACAGCTCTACCTCCAGTTACTGCTTGAGGGATGAGCACTGTCCTCAACAATGACTGGTAAACATCTCTACCTCCAGTTGCTGCTTGAGGGATGAGTACTGTCCTCAACAATGACTGGTAAACAGCTCTACCTCAAGTTGCTGCTTGAGGGATGAGCACTGTCCTCAACAATGACTGGTAAACAGCTCTACCTCCAGTTGCTGCTTGAGGGATGAGTACTGTCCTCAACAATGACTGGTAAACAGCTCTACCTCCAGTTGCTGCTTGAGGGATGAGTACTGTCCTCAACAATGACTGGTAAACAGCTCTACCTCCAGTCACTGCTTGAGGGATGAGCACTGTCCTCACCAATGACTGGTAAACAGCTCTACCTCCAGTTGCTGCTTGAGGGATGAGCACTGTCCTCAACAATGACTGGTAAACAGCTCTACCTCCAGTTGCTGCTTGAGGGATGAGCACTGTCCTCAACAATGACTGGTAAACAGCTCTACCTCCAGTTGCTGCTTGAGGGATGAGCATTGTCCTCAACAATGACTGGTAAACAGCTCTACCTCCAGTTGCTGCTTGAGGGATGAGCATTGTCCTCAACAATGACTGGTAAACAGCTCTACCTCCAGTTACTGCTTGAGGGATGAGCATTGTCCTCAACAATGACTGGTAAACAGCTCTACCTCCAGTTACTGCTTGAGAGATGAGCATTGTCCTCATCAATGACTGGTAAACATATCTACCTCCAAGGACTGCTAGTATGTTAAAATAACAAATGGTCAAATACATAGCACCCTGTAGCACTCACTTCTGTCATCATTAAGTGCTTTTACAGGCTAGTTAAGAATCATATCACCTCCACCTTACCCAACACCCTGAAACAACTGAAATTTGCTTACCATCCCAACAGATCCACAGACGATGCAATCACCATTGCACTGCACACTGAAGTACCGATACGTGAGAATGCTGTTCATCAACTACAGCTCAGCTTTCAACACCATAGTGCCCTCCAAGCTCATCACTAAGCTCAAGGCCCTGGGTCTGAACCCCTCCCTGTGCAACTGGGTCCTGGACTTCCTGACTACCCCAAGTCGTAAAGGTAGGCAACAACACCTTTGCCACGCTGATCCTATTCTTAGATGAGGGCCCCACAGAGGTGTGTGTTCAGCCCACTCCTGTACTGCCTGTTCACCAATGACTGCGTGGCCACGCACATCTTCAACTCAATCATCAAGTTTGCTGATGACACAACAGTGGTAGGCCTGATTACCAACAACAATGACTAGACAGCCTACAGGGAGGAGGTGAGGGCCCTGGTGGAGTGGTGCCAGGAAAATAACCTCTCCCTCAACATCAACAAAATGAAAACGCTGATCATGGACTACATGAGACAGCAGAGAGCGCACACCCCCATCCACATCGACGGGGCCACAGTGGAGAAGGTCAAAAGCTTCAAGTTCATGTCCGTGCACATCACTGACAACCTGAAATGGTCCACCCATACAGACAGTGTGGTGAAGAAGGCACAACAGCACCTCTTCAACCTCAGGAGGCGGAAGAAATTCAGCTTGGCCCCTAAAACCCTCAGAAACCTCTATAGATGCAACATTGAGAGCATTCTGTCGGATTGTATCACCGCCTGGTACAGCAATTGCACCATCCGCAAACGCAGGGCTCTCCAGAGGGTGGTGTGGTCATCCCAATGCATCACCGGGTGGCACACTGCATGTACTCCAGGACATCTAAAGCACCCGGTGTAACAGGAAGGCCAAAAAGATTATCAAGGACCTCAGCCACCGTAGCTACGACCTGTTCACCCTGCTTTCATCTAGAAGGTGGAGACAGTACAGGTGCTTCAAAGCTGGGACCAAGACCAAGAGACTGAGGCCATCAGACTCTTAAACAGTCAACACTAGCCGGCCTCCGCCCAGTACCCTGCACTGAACCTTAGTCACTGTTCTAGCTGACCTCCACCCAGTACCCTCCACTGAACCTTAGTCACTGTTCTAGCTGACCTCCACCCAGTACCCTCCACTGAACCTTAGTCACTGTTCTAGCCGGCCTCCACCCAGTACCCTCCACTGAACCTTAGTCACTGTTCTAGCTGACCTCCACCCAGTACCCTGCACTGAACCTTAGTCACTGTTCTAGCTGACCTCCACCCAGTACCCTGCACTGAACCTTAGTCACTGTTCTAGCTGACCTCCACCCAGTACCCTGCACTGAACCTTAGTCACTGTTCTAGCTGACCTCCACCCAGTACCCTGCACTGAACCTTAGTCACTGTTCTAGCTGACCTCCACCCAGTACCCTGCCCTGAACCTTAGTCACTGTTCTAGCTGACCTCCACCCAGTACCCTGCACTGAACCTTAGTCACTGTTCTAGCTGACCTCCACCCAGTACCCTGCACTGAACCTTAGTCACTGTTCTAGCTGACCTCCACTCAGTACCCTGCACTGAACCTTAGTCACTGTTCTAGCTGACCTCCGCTCAGTACCCTGCACTGAACCTTAGTCACTGTTCTAGCTGACCTCCACCCAGTACCCTGCACTGAACCTTAGTCACTGTTCTAGCTGACCTCCACCCAGTACCCTGCACTGAACCTTAGTCACTGTTCTAGCTGACCTCCACCCAGTACCCTGCACTGAACCTTAGTCACTGTTCTAGCCGGCCTCCGCTCAGTACCCTGCCCTGAACCTTAGTCACTGTTCTAGCTGACCTCCACTCAGTACCCTGCCCTGAACCTTAGTCACTGTTCTAGCTGACCTCCACCCAGTACCCTGCACTGAACCTTAGTCACTGTTCTAGCTGACCTCCACCCAGTACCCTCCACTGAACCTTAGTCACTGTTCTAGCTGACCTCCACCCAGTACCCTGCACTGAACCTTAGTCACTGTTCTAGCTGACCTCCACCCAGTACCCTGCACTGAACCTTAGTCACTGTTCTAGCCGACCTCCACCCAGTACCCTGCCATGAACCTTAGTCACTGTTCTAGCCGACCTCCACCCAGTACCCTGCCATGAACCTTAGTCACTGTTCTAGCCGACCTCCACCCAGTACCCTGCACTGAACCTTAGTCACTGTTCTAGCTGACCTCCACCCAGTACCCTGCACTGAACCTTAGTCACTGTTCTAGCTGACCTCCACCCAGTACCCTGCACTGAACCTTAGTCACTGTTCTAGCCGACCTCCACCCAGTACCCTGCACTGAACCTTAGTCACTGTTCTAGCTGACCTCCACCCAGTACCCTGCACTGAACCTTAGTCACTGTTCTAGCCGACCTCCACCCAGTACCCTGCACTGAACCTTAGTCACTGTTCTAGCCGACCTCCGCCCAGTACCCTGCACTGAACCTTAGTCACTGTTCTAGCTGACCTCCACCCAGTACCCTGCCATGAACCTTAGTCACTGTTCTAGCTGACCTCCACCCAGTACCCTGCACTGAACCTTAGTCACTGTTCTAGCCGACCTCCACCCAGTACCCTGCCATGAACCTTAGTCACTGTTCTAGCCGACCTCCACTCAGTACCCTGCACTGAACCTTAGTCACTGTTCTAGCTGACCTCCACCCAGTACCCTGCCATGAACCTTAGTCACTGTTCTAGCTGACCTCCACTCAGTACCCTGCACTGAACCTTAGTCACTGTTCTAGCTGACCTCCACCCAGTACCCTGCACTGAACCTTAGTCACTGTTCTAGCTGACCTCCACCCAGTACCCTGCACTGAACCTTAGTCACTGTTCTAGCCGACCTCCTCCACTTGAAAAAAATGAGTAAGGAAGTGAAAGGAGCCCTAAATTTTTATGTTCACTAGAACAAACAGTAATGTGCAAGTAACTTCATTCGTTATAGTTCAGACTACATGACACTATTTAGTGTCAAAACAGTTCAGTATTTACAACTTTACAGGATAACAATATGGGTGGTGATGTCACTTTAATATTTTAATTACTGAACACTGAAATACTTTGGGTTGGGTTACTTGAATGGTTCCAGGCAACAGGTTTTCACAAAACAAATTCTGGTACAGTAGCAATGTTGGTTTCTCCATAAAGCATTAAAAGAGACACATAGTATATACAGTATCATTATTCTGGTACTGTATCATGTTGGTTTGTACATAGTATATACAGTATCATTATTCTGGTACTGTATCATGTTGGTTTGTACATAGTATATACAGTATCATTATTCTGGTACTGTATCATGTTGGTTTGTACATAGTATATACAGTATCATTATTCTGGTACTGTATCATGTTGGTTTGTACATAGTATATACAGTATCATTATTCTGGTACTGTATCATGTTGGTTTGTACATAGTATATACAGTATAATTATTATGGTACTGTAGTATGTTGGTTTGTACATAGTATATACAGTATACTTATTATGGTACTGTAGTATGTTGGTTTGTACATAGTATATACAGTATACTTATTATGGTACTGTAGTATGTTGGTTTGTACATACTATGTAGCATGCAAGGTCTGGTCTGATCATGACACTGAAAAACACACTCACTTGCTCACAAATCACAGAAAAACATTTCAGTAGTTAATTTGAGTTGAAAGACTGTAAACAACCACGTGATGAATGTCATTTAGCAGATGCTTTTATCGAAAGCGACTTAGATTCATGCTTGCATATATTTTACGTATGGGTGGTCCCATGAATCAAACCCACTATCCTGACATTGCAAGACCCACACTCTACCAACTGAGCTATGGAGGACCATGTAGAACCTTCCTTCCAAAATAAAACAATGTTTACAATGGGGATAGTTTTGCCAAGCATTGTTCCATTTAGGCTAGCGCATTGTGGGCCAAAACACTTCCAGATGAAGACCGTAGACAGTTAAATATTGTCTGCTTCCCAAATAGCACCCTATTCCCTATAGAGTGCACTACTTTGCAGCAGGCCCCGTAGAGGTGCCATTTGGGACGTATCCATTGTTTGTTTGAGGTTCTGGGAGATGTTCTATGGGACTGGGAACATGAGATATAACAAGGGTCGAAACACGTTGGAAACCCTATAGGGGACAAGGACCAACAACCACAGCAATTAGCTTCTCAACCACAACCAAACAACGACCACAACCAAACAGTGACCACAAACCAACTAAAAGAAAGGAGATAATGGCTAACGGATCGACACAAGGAGAGGCGTCATTAGTGGTAGAGCTGTGGTGGAGGGAGATGAATGTTTTGAAGGTTGCATGTTGAGTGGACTGCAGCAGGAAAGAACTCATGGATGTCCTTGGGAAAGAAACCCTGATGAATACAGCTTGATGTTGAAACGTTGCTGGGTAAATGGTCAGATCTACTAGAGCTGCTTCTCTTTCCCTTCTGAAGTGCCCTCGGGAATGTTACATGTTGCCTGAGTGGGAGGAACTATCTGGTTGTGTAAAACAAACTGCATCCAAAAGGACTTCTCAACCGAATTATTTTAAATTACTTCCATATAATATGAATCTTAAGACATTTAAAAAAAAATATATATATATATAAATATATGTTTTCAGCATATTCTAAGTAACCAAAAACAACACGTACAACGGTGAGCGAACACAGTTCCAGAAGCTAATCTGGAACACAGGCCCCTGCTGTGGTGTTATTCTAAGAGCTCCATGTTGTGATGTCACAATGTGACGCCCCTTTGACTTTTTCCTTTGTCGGCCCTGAGGCGTGAAATGTCCCTGCTGGGCCACTGTAGGATTGTGGCAGGGGCACAATAGGTTCAGGGCATCTGTGTGGGTCGACCAGTCAGCACAGAACAAGGTGAACCAGAACATAAGTGAGTACCTCCCTCAGTTACTCCCTTTCAGAGCAATATAAAGGGCAGACACACGTACGCACATACACACGCACGCACGCACGCACGCGCACGCACGCACGCACGCACGCACACACACACACACACACACACACACACACACACACACACACACACACACACACACACACACACACACAGTAAGAGCTGAATCTACTAAGATAGTTTTCCAATGAAACATTCTGAGCCTGTAAGAAACTACAAGAACATTCTCAGTCCAGTAAATGTCCTATTACATGTCCTGTTACATGTCCTATTACATGCTGTCCTTGGCTGATTACATTTCATACACCCATTACATGTCCTATTACATGCTGCCCTTGGCCGATTACATTACATACACCAATTACATGGCCCCTTTGCAATGGTTTCACATGACTTCTAGAAAAGGGATTGATTAGTGATGGTGTGAATAATTGTCAAAGCCCCAATGGTTGTATAACATCATCAGTTGGTTAGCGTTCTGTTCAACACAACACAACGACATCAGCTGGTTAGCATTCTGTTCAACACAACACAACAACATCAGCTGGTTAGCATTCTGTTCAACACAACACAACACAACAACATCAGCTGGTTAGCGTTCTGTTCAACACAACACAACAACATCAGCTGGTTAGCATTCTGTTCAACACAACACAACGACATCAGCTGGTTAGCATTCTGTTCAACACAACACAACAACATCAGCTGGTTAGCATTCTGTTCAACACAACACAACAACATCAGCTGGTTAGCATTCTGTTCAACACAACACAACAACATCAGCTGGTTAGCATTCTGTTCAACACAACACAACAACATCAGCTGGTTAGCATTCTGTTCAACACAACACAACAACATCAGCTGGTTAGCATTCTGTTCAACACAACACAACAACATCAGCTGGTTAGCATTCTGTTCAACACAACACAACAACATCAGCTGGTTAGCATTCTGTTCAACACAACACAACAACATCAGCTGGTTAGCATTCTGTTCAACACAACACACTCAGCTGGTTAGCATTCTGTTCAACACAACGACATCAGCTGGTTAGCATTCTGTTCAACACAACACAACAACATCAGCTGGTTAGCATTCTGTTCAACACAACACAACTGGTTACATCAGCTGGTTTAGCATTCTGTTCAACACAACACAACACAACAACATCAGCTGGTTAGCATTCTGTTCAACACAACACAACAACATCAGCTGTTTAGCATTCTGTTCAACACAACACAACAACATCAGCTGGTTAGCATTCTGTTCAACACAACACAACAACATCAGCTGGTTAGCATTCTGTTCAACACAACACACTCAGCTGTTTAGCATTCTGTTCAACACAACACAACACAACAACATCAGCTGGTTAGCATTCTGTTCAACACAACACAACACATTCTGTTCACACAACATCAGCTGGTTAGCATTCTGTTCAACACAACACAACACAACATCAGCTGGTTAGCATTCTGTTCAACACAACACAACACAACGACATCAGCTGGTTAGCATTCTGTTCAACACAACACAACAACATCAGCTGGTTAGCATTCTGTTCAACACAACACAACACAACAACATCAGCTGGTTAGCATTCTGTTCAACACAACACAACAACATCAGCTGGTTAGCATTCTGTTCAACACAACACAACACAACATCAGCTGGTTAGCATTCTGTTCAACACAACACAACAACATCAGCTGGTTAGCATTCTGTTCAACACAACACAACAACATCAGCTGGTTAGCATTCTGTTCAACACAACACAACAACATCAGCTGGTTAGCATTCTGTTCAACACAACACAACACAACAACATCAGCTGGTTAGCATTCTGTTCAACACAACACAACAACATCAGCTGGTTAGCATTCTGTTCAACACAACACAACACAACGACATCAGCTGGTTAGCATTCTGTTCAACACAACACAACACAACGACATCAGCTGGTTAGCATTCTGTTCAACACAACACAACAACATCTGCTGGCTAGCATTCTGTTCAACACAACACAACGACATCAGCTGGTTAGCATTCTGTTCAACACAACACAACAACATCAGCTGGTTAGCATTCTGTTCAACACAACACAACAACATCAGCTGGTTAGCATTCTGTTCAACACAACACAACACAACAACATCAGCTGGTTAGCATTCTGTTCAACACAACACAACACAAGATGAGCATTCTGTTCATCAGCTGGTTAGCATTCTGTTCAACACAACACAACAACATCAGCTGGTTAGCATTCTGTTCAACACAACACAACAACATCAGCTGGTTAGCATTCTGTTCAACACAACACAACACAACAACATCAGCTGGTTAGCATTCTGTTCAACACAACACACAACAACATCAGCTGGTTAGCATTCTGTTCAACACAACACAACAACATCAGCTGGTTAGCATTCTGTTCAACACAACACACATCATCAGCTGGTTAGCATTCTGTTCAACACAACACAACACAACATCAGCTGGTTAGCATTCTGTTCAACACAACACAACAACATCAGCTGGTTAGCATTCTGTTCAACACAACACAACAACATCAGCTGGTTAGCATTCTGTTCAACACAATACAACAACATCAGCTGGTTAGCATTCTGTTCAACACAATACAACAACATCAGCTGGTTAGCATTCTGTTCAACACAATACAACAACATCAGCTGGTTAGCATTCTGTTCAACACAATACAACAACATCAGCTGGTTAGCATTCTGTTCAACACAATACAACAACATCAGCTGGTTAGCATTCTGTTCAACACAATACAACAACATCAGCTGGTTAGCATTCTGTTCAACACAATACAACAACATCAGCTGGTTAGCATTCTGTTCAACACAACACAACACAACAACATCAGCTGGTTAGCATTCTGTTCAACACAACACAACAACATCAGCTGGTTAGCATTCTGTTCAACACAACACAACAACATCAGCTGGTTAGCATTCTGTTCAACACAATACAACAACATCAGCTGGTTAGCATTCTGTTCAACACAACACAACAACATCAGCTGGTTAGCATTCTGTTCAACACAACACAACACAACGACATCAGCTGGTTAGCATTCTGTTCAACACAACACAACGACATCAGCTGGTTAGCATTCTGTTCAACACAACACAACAACATCAGCTGGTTAGCATTCTGTTCAACACAATACAACAACATCAGCTGGTTAGCATTCTGTTCAACACAATACAACACATCATACATTCTGTTCAACACAACGACATCAGCTGTTTAGCATTCTGTTCAACACAATACAACAACATCAGCTGGTTAGCATTCTGTTCAACACAACAACATCAGCTGGTTAGCATTCTGTTCAACACAACACAACATTCTGTTCAACACATCAGCTGTTTAGCATTCTGTTCAACACAACACAACAACATCAGCTGGTTAGCATTCTGTTCAACACAACACACTCAGCTGGTTAGCATTCTGTTCAACACAACACAACAACATCAGTTGGTTAGCATTCTGTTCAACACAACACATCACTGGTTAGCATTCTGTTCACACAACAGCAACATCAGTTGGTTAGCATTCTGTTCAACACAACACAACACAACAACATCAGCTGTTTAGCATTCTGTTCAACACAACACAACACACAACATCAGCTGGTTAGCATTCTGTTCAACACAATACAACAACATCAGCTGGTTAGCATTCTGTTCAACACAACACAATACAATAGCTGTTTAGCATTCTGTTCAACACAATACAACAACATCAGCTGGTTAGCATTCTGTTCAACACAATACAACAACATCAGCTGGTTAGCATTCTGTTCAACACAACACAACAACATCAGCTGGTTAGCATTCTGTTCAACACAATACAACAACATCAGCTGTTTAGCATTCTGTTCAACACAACACAACACAACAACATCAGCTGGTTAGCATTCTGTTCAACACAACACAACAACATCACAACACAACAAGCATTCTGTTCAACTGGTTCAGCATTCTGTTCAACACAACACAACACAACAACATCAGCTGGTTAGCATTCTGTTCAACACAACACAACAAACAACATCAGCTGGTTAGCATTCTGTTCAACACAACACACTCAGCATCAGCTGGTTAGCATTCTGTTCAACACAACACAACAACATCAGCTGGTTAGCATTCTGTTCAACACAACACAACAACATCAGCTGGTTAGCATTCTGTTCAACACAACACAACAACATCAGCTGGTTAGCATTCTGTTCAACACAACACACTCAGCTGGTTAGCATTCTGTTCAACACAACACAATACAATCAGCTGTTTAGCATTCTGTTCAACACAACACAACAACATCAGCTGGTTAGCATTCTGTTCAACACAACACAACACAACAACATCAGCTGGTTAGCATTCTGTTCAACACAACACAACAACACAACATCAGCTGGTTAGCATTCTGTTCAACACAACACAACACAACAACATCAGCTGGTTAGCATTCTGTTCAACACAACACACTCAGCTGGTTAGCATTCTGTTCAACACAACGACATCAGCTGGTTAGCATTCTGTTCAACACAACACACAACACAACACACTCAGCTGGTTAGCATTCTGTTCAACACAACACAACAACATCAGCTGTTTAGCATTCTGTTCAACACAACACAACAACATCAGCTGGTTAGCATTCTGTTCAACACAACACAACAACATCAGCTGGTTAGCATTCTGTTCAACACAACACAACACAATACAATCAGCTGGTTAGCATTCTGTTCAACACAACACAACAACATCAGCTGGTTAGCATTCTGTTCAACACAACACACTCAGCTGGTTAGCATTCTGTTCAACACAACACAATACAATCAGCTGGTTAGCATTCTGTTCAACACAACACAACACATCAGCTGTTTAGCATTCTGTTCAACATCAGCTGGTTAGCATTCTGTTCAACACAACACAATACAATCAGCTGGTTAGCATTCTGTTCAACACAACACATCAGCTGGTTAGCATTCTGTTCAACACAACACACTCAGCTGGTTAGCATTCTGTTCAACACAACACACTCAGCTGGTTAGCATTCTGTTCAACACAACACAATACAATCAGCTGTTTAGCATTCTGTTCAACACAACACAACAACATCAGCTGGTTAGCATTCTGTTCAACACAACACAACAACATCAGCTGGTTAGCATTCTGTTCAACACAACACAACAACATCAGCTGGTTAGCATTCTGTTCAACACAACACAACACAACACATCAGCTGTTTAGCATTCTGTTCAACACAACACAACAACATCAGCTGGTTAGCATTCTGTTCAACACACAAACACAACATCAGCTGGTTAGCAACACAACACAATTCAGCTGTTCTGTTCAACACAACACAACACAACGACATCAGCTGTTTAGCATTCTGTTCAACACAACACAACAACATCAGCTGGTTAGCATTCTGTTCAACACAACACAACACAACATTCTGACATCAGCTGTTTAGCATTCTGTTCAACACAACACAACACAACACATCAGCTGGTTAGCATTCTGTTCAACACAATACAACAACAACATCAGCTGTTTAGCATTCTGTTCAACACAACACACTCAGCTGGTTAGCATTCTGTTCAACACAACACAAGCTACATCAGCTGGTTAGCATTCTGTTCAACACAACACAACACACACAACAACATCAGCTGGTTAGCATTCTGTTCAACACAACACAAGCAACATCAGCTGGTTAGCATTCTGTTCAACACAACACATCAGCTGGTTAGCATTCTGTTCAACACAACACAAGCATACAATCAGCTGGTTAGCATTCTGTTCAACACAACACAACAACATCAGCTGTTTAGCATTCTGTTCAACACAACACAACAACATCAGCTGGTTAGCATTCTGTTCAACACAACACACATCAGCTGGTTAGCATTCTGTTCAACACAACAACATCAGCTGGTTAGCATTCTGTTCAACACAACACACAACATCAGCTGGTTAGCATTCTGTTCAACACAACACAACACAACAACATCAGCTGGTTAGCATTCTGTTCAACACAACACACATCAGCTGGTTAGCATTCTGTTCAACACAACAACATCAGCTGGTTAGCATTCTGTTCAACACAACACACTCAGCTGGTTAGCATTCTGTTCAACACAACACATCAGCTGGTTAGCATTCTGTTCAACACAACACAACACAACAATCAGCTGGTTAGCATTCTGTTCAACACAACAACATCAGCTGGTTAGCATTCTGTTCAACACAACACAACAACATCAGCTGGTTAGCATTCTGTTCAACACAATACAACAACATCAGCTGGTTAGCATTCTGTTCAACACAACACACTCAGCTGGTTAGCATTCTGTTCAACACAACACAACAACACAACAACATCAGCTGGTTAGCATTCTGTTCAACACAACACAACACATTCTGTTCACACAACATCAGCTGGTTAGCATTCTGTTCAACAAAACACACTCAGCTGTTTAGCATTCTGTTCAACACAACAACATCAGCTGGTTAGCATTCTGTTCAACACAACAACATCAGCCATAGAGAGCAGAGTCTGCCGTCAGCCATGACGTTACTGGGTCCACAAAAGTCAATTTGCTCAAAGGGATACTTAAAAGTAGAGATGACTTGAAAGATTGCTCCAAACAGTGCTTTATTCAACAGATA
>NC_068436.1:18228876-18306376 GCF_023373465.1 Oncorhynchus keta
CAAACTAATGTCAAACTAATTATATACCACCCCATGTGTCAAACTAATTATTATATACCACCCCATGTGTCAAACTAATTATTATATACCACCCCATGTGTCAAACTAATTATTATATACCACCCCATGTGTCAAACTAATTATTATATACCACCCCATGTGTCAAACTAATTATTATATACCACCCCATGTGTCAAACTAATTATTATATACCACCCCATGTGTCAAACTAATTATTATATACCACCCCAAGTGTCAAACTAATTATTATATACCACCCCATGTGTCAAACTAATGATTATATACCACCCCAAGTGTCAAACTAATTATTATATACCACCCCATGTGTCAAACTAATTATTATATACCACCCCAAGTGTCAAACTAATTATTATATACCACCCCATGTCAAACTAATTATTATATACCACCCCATGTGTCAAACTAATTATTATATACCACCCCATGTGTCAAACTAATGATTATATACCACCCCATGTGTCAAACTAATTATTATATACCACCCCATGTATCAAACTAATTATTATATACCACCCCAAGTGTCAAACTAATTATTATATACCACCCCAAGTGTCAAACTAATTATTATATACCACCCCATGTATCAAACTAATTATTATATACCACCCCATGTGTCAAACTAATTATTATATATCACCCCATGTGTCAAACTAATTATTATATACCACCCCATGTGTCAAACTAATTATTATATACCACCCCATGTGTCAAACTAATGATTATATACCACCCCATGTGTCAAACTAATTATTATATACCACCCCAAGTGTCAAACTAATTATTATATACCACCCCAAGTGTCAAACTAATTATTATATACCACCCCATGTGTCAAACTAATGATTATATACCACCCCAAGTGTCAAACTAATTATTATATACCACCCCAAGTGTCAAACTAATTATTATATACCACCCCATGTGTCAAACTAATGATTATATACCACCCCAAGTGTCAAACTAATTATTATATACCACCCCAAGTGTCAAACTAATTATTATATACCACCCCAAGTGTCAAACTAATTATTATATACCACCCCATGTATCAAACTAATTATTATATACCACCCCATGTGTCAAACTAATTATTATATACCACCCCATGTGTCAAACTAATTATTATATACCACCCCATGTGTCAAACTAATTATTATATACCACCCCATGTGTCAAACTAATTATTATATACCACCCCATGTGTCAAACTAATTATTATATACCACCCCATGTGTCAAACTAATTATTATATACCACCCCATGTGTCAAACTAATTATTATATACCACCCCATGTGTCAAACTAATTATTATATACCACCCCATGTGTCAAACTAATTATTATATATCACCCCATGTGTCAAACTAATTATTATATACCACCCCATGTGCCAAACTAATTATTATATACCACCCCATGTGTCAAACTAATTATTATATACCACCCCATGTGTCAAACTAATTATTATATACCACCCCATGTGTCAAACTAATTATTATATACCACCCCATGTGTCAAACTAATTATTATATATCACCCCATGTGTCAAACTAATTATTATATACCACCCCATGTGTCAAACTAATGATTATATACCACCCCAAGTGTCAAACTAATTATTATATACCACCCCAAGTGTCAAACTAATTATTATATACCACCCCAAGTGTCAAACTAATTATTATATACCACCCCAAGTGTCAAACTAATTATTATATACCACCCCATGTGTCAAACTAATTATTATATACCACCCCAAGTGTCAAACTAATTATTATATACCACCCCATGTACCAAACTAATTATTATATACCACCCCATGTGTCAAACTAATGATTATATACCACCCCATGTACCAAACTAATTATTATATACCACCCCAAGTGTCAAACTAATTATTATATACCACCCCATGTACCAAACTAATTATTATATACCACCCCATGTACCAAACTAATTATTATATACCACCCCAAGTGTCAAACTAATTATTATATACCACCCCATGTACCAAACTAATTATTATATACCACCCCATGTACCAAACTAATTATTATATACCACCCCATGTGTCATTTACATTTTACATTTAAGTCATTTAGCAGACCCTTATAATTATTATATACCAGTGTCAAAATTGGTGCATACACCTTATTACATCCAGTGGAAACAGCCACCCCAACAATAGTGCATCTAAATCTAAGAAGGATTATTATATAGGTATTCCACCCCAAGGTGTGTCAAACTAATTATTATATACCACCCCATGTGTCAAACTAATTATTATATACCACCCCATGTGTCAAACTAATTATTATATACCACCCCATGTGTCAAACTAATTATTATATACCACCCCATGTGTCAAACTAATTATTATATACCACCCCATGTGTCAAACTAATTATTATATACCACCCCATGTACCAAACTAATTATTATATACCACCCCATGTACCAAACTAATTATTATATACCACCCCATGTGTCAAACTAATTATTATATACCACCCCATGTGTCAAACTAATGATTATATACCACCCCATGTGTCAAACTAATTATTATATACCACCCCATGTGTCAAACTAATTATTATATACCACCCCATGTGTCAAACTAATTATTATATACCACCCCATGTGTCAAACTAATTATTATATACCACCCCAAGTGTCAAACTAATTATTATATACCACCCCAAGTGTCAAACTAATTATTATATACCACCCCAAGTGTCAAACTAATTATTATATACCACCCCAAGTGTCAAACTAATGATTATATACCACCCCAAGTGTCAAACTAATTATTATATACCACCCCATGTACCAAACTAATTATTATATACCACCCCATGTATCAAACTAATTATTATATACCACCCCATGTGTCAAACTAATTATTATATACCACCCCATGTACCAAACTAATTATTATATACCACCCCATGTGTCAAACTAATTATTATATACCACCCCATGTACCAAACTAATTATTATATACCACCCCATGTACCAAACTAATTATTATATACCACCCCATGTGTCAAACTAATTATTATATACCACCCCAAGTGTCAAACTAATTATTATATACCACCCCAAGTGTCAAACTAATTATTATATACCACCCCATGTACCAAACTAATTATTATATACCACCCCATGTGTCAAACTAATTATTATATACCACCCCATGTGTCAAACTAATTATTATATACCACCCCATGTACCAAACTAATTATTATATACCACCCCATGTGTCAAACTAATTATTATATACCACCCCATGTGTCAAACTAATTATTATATACCACCCCATGTACCAAACTAATGATTATATACCACCCCATGTACCAAACTAATTATTATATACCACCCCATGTACCAAACTAATTATTATATACCACCCCATGTGTCAAACTAATTATTATATACCACCCCAAGTGTCAAACTAATTATTATATACCACCCCATGTACCAAACTAATTATTATATACCACCCCATGTGTCAAACTAATTATTATATACCACCCCAAGTGTCAAACTAATTATTATATACCACCCCATGTGTCAAACTAATTATTATATACCACCCCATGTACCAAACTAATTATTATATACCACCCCATGTACCAAACTAATTATTATATACCACCCCATGTGTCAAACTAATTATTATATACCACCCCAAGTGTCAAACTAATTATTATATACCACCCCATGTACCAAACTAATTATTATATACCACCCCATGTGTCAAACTAATTATTATATACCACCCCATGTGTCAAACTAATTATTATATACCACCCCATGTACCAAACTAATTATTATATACCACCCCATGTGTCAAACTAATTATTATATACCACCCCAAGTGTCAAACTAATTATTATATACCCCATGTACCAAACTAATTATTATATACCATGTACCAAACTAATTATTATATACCACCCCATGTGTCAAACTAATTATTATATACCACCCCATGTACAAACTAATTATTATATACCACCCCATGTGTCAAACTAATTATTATATACCACCCCATGTGTCAAACTAATTATTATATATCACCCCATGTGTCAAACTAATTATTATATACCACCCCATGTGTCAAACTAATTATTATATACCACCCCATGTGTCAAACTAATTATTATATATCACCCCATGTGTCAAACGAATTATTATATACCACCCCATGTGCCAAACTAATTATTATATACCACCCCATGTGTCAAACTAATTATTATATACCACCCCATGTGCCAAACTAATTATTATATACCACCCCATGTGTCAAACTAATTATTATATACCACCCCAAGTACCTAACTAATTATTATATACCACCCCATGTACCTAACTAATTATTATATACCACCCCATGTGTCAAACTAATTATTATATACCACCCCATGTACCAAACTAATTATTATATACCACCCCATGTGTCAAACTAATTATTATATACCACCCCATGTGTCAAACTAATTATTATATACCACCCCAAGTGTCAAACTAATTATTATATACCACCCCATGTACCAAACTAATTATTATATACCACCCCATGTACCAAACTAATTATTATATACCACCCCATGTACCAAACTAATTATTATATACCACCCCATGTACCAAACTAATTATTATATACCACCCCATGTACCAAACTAATTATTATATACCACCCCATGTACCAAACTAATTATTATATACCACCCCATGTGCCAAACTAATTATTATATACCACCCCATGTGTCAAACTAATTATTATATACCACCCCATGTGTCAAACTAATTATTATATACCACCCCATGTACCAAACTAATTATTATATACCACCCCATGTGTCAAACTAATTATTATATACCACCCCATGTGTCAAACTAATTATTATATACCACCCCAAGTGTCAAACTAATTATTATATACCACCCCATGTACCAAACTAATTATTATATACCACCCCATGTACCAAACTAATTATTATATACCACCCCATGTGTCAAACTAATTATTATATACCACCCCATGTACCAAACTAATTATTATATACCACCCCATGTACCAAACTAATTATTATATACCACCCCATGTGTCAAACTAATTATTATATACCACCCCATGTGCCAAACTAATTATTATATACCACCCCATGTGTCAAACTAATTATTATATACCACCCCATGTACCAAACTAATTATTATATACCACCCCATGTGTCAAACTAATTATTATATACCACCCCATGTGTCAAACTAATTATTATATACCACCCCATGTGTCAAACTAATTATTATATACCACCCCATGTACCAAACGAATTATTATATACCACCCCATGTACCAAACTAATTATTATATACCACTCCATGTGCCAAACTAATTATTATATACAACTCCATGTGCCAAACTAATTATTATATACAACTCCATGTGTGCAATCAATTGTTATTATTATTATTATGACATAGATGGTATGACAGCTCCCTGTGAGGACCGAAGAACACCCCCTACAATGTGGTTACAAATATCCCCTATTCACAGTGACTCTACCATGTGGTTTCACATACCCCACATTCACAGTTGCTCTACCATGTGGTTCACATACCCCCTATTCACAGTGACTCTACCATGTGGTTTCACATACCCCATATTCACAGTTGCTCTACCATGTGGTTACACATACCCCCTATTCACAGTGACTCTACCATGTGGTTACACATACCCCATATTCACAGTTGCTCTACCATGTGGTTACACATACCCTCTATTCACAGTGACTCTACCATGTGGTTACACATACCCCATATTCACAGTGACACTACCATGTGGTTACACATACCCCCCATTCACAGTGACTCTACCATGTGGGTACACATATCCCATATTCACAGTGACACTACCATGTGGTTACACATACCCCATATTCACAGTTGCTCTACCATGTGGGTACACATACCCCATATTCACAGAGGCTCTACCATGTGGTTACAAATATCCCCTATTCACAGTGACTCTACCATGTGGGTACACATACCCCATATTCACAGTGACTCTACCATGTGGTTACACATACCCCCTATTCACAGTGACTCTACCATGTGGTTACACATACCCCATATTCACAGTGACACTACCATGTGGTTACACATACCCCATATTCACACAGTGACTCTACCATGTGGTTACACATACCCTCTATTCACAGTGACACTACCATGTGGTTACACATACCCCATATTCACAGTGACACTACCATGTGGGTACACATACCCCCTATTCACAGTGACTCTACCATGTGGGTACACATACCCTCTATTCACAGTGACTCTACCATGTGGGTACACATACCCCATATTCACAGTGACACTACCATGTGGTTACACATACCCCATATTCACAGTTGCTCTACCATGTGGGTACACATACCCCATATTCACAGAGGCTCTACCATGTGGTTACAAATATCCCCTATTCACAGTGACTCTACCATGTGGGTACACATACCCCATATTCACAGTGACACTACCATGTGGTTACACATACCCCCTATTCACAGTGACTCTACCATGTGGTTACACATACCCCCTATTCACAGTGACACTACCATGTGGTTACACATACCCCCTATTCACAGTGGCTCTACCATGTGGTTACACATACCCTCTATTCACAGTGACTCTACCATGTGGTTACACATACCCTCTATTCACAGTGACACTACCATGTGGTTACACATACCCCATATTCACAGTGACACTACCATGTGGGTACACATACCCCCTATTCACAGTGACTCTACCATGTGCTTACACATACCCTCTATTCACAGTGACTCTACCATGTGGTTACACACACCCCATATTCACAGTTGCTCTACCATGTGGTTCACATACCCCCTATTCACAGTGACACTACCATGTGGTTACACATACCCCCTATTCACAGTGACACTACCATGTGGTTACACATACCCCTATTCACAGTGACTCTACCATGTGGTTACACATACCCTCTATTCACAGAGGCTCTACCATGTGCTTACACATACCCCCTATTCACAGTTGCTCTACCATGTGGTTCACATACCCCCTATTCACAGTGACACTACCATGTGCTTACACATACCCCATATTCACAGTTGCTCTACCATGTGGTTCACATACCCCATATTCACAGTGACACTACCATGTGGTTCACATACCCCCTATTCACAGTGACACTACCATGTGGTTACACATACCCCATATTCACAGTTGCTCTACCATGTGGTTCACATACCCCCTATTCACAGTGACTCTACCATGTGGTTACACATACCCCATATTCACAGTTGCTCTACCATGTGGTTACACATACCCCCTATTCACAGTGACTCTACCATGTGGTTCACATACCCCCTATTCACAGTGACACTACCATGTGCTTACACATACCCCCTATTCACAGAGGCTCTACCATGTGCTTACACATACCCCCTATTCACAGTGACTCTACCATGTGGTTTCACATACCCCATATTCACAGTTGCTCTACCATGTGGTTCACATACCCCCTATTCACAGTGACTCTACCATGTGGTTTCACATACCCCATATTCACAGTTGCTCTACCATGTGGTTACACATACCCCCTATTCACAGTGACTCTACCATGTGGTTACACATACCCCCTATTCACAGTGACTCTACCATGTGGTTACACATACCCCCTATTCACAGTGACACTACCATGTGGTTACACATACCCCATATTCACAGTGACACTACCATGTGGTTACACATACCCCCTATTCACAGTGACTCTACCATGTGGGTACACATACCCCCTATTCACAGTGACTCTACCATGTGGTTACACATACCCCATATTCACAGTGACACTACCATGTGGTTACAAATATCCCCTATTCACAGTGACTCTACCATGTGGTTACACATACCCCCTATTCACAGTGACTCTACCATGTGGTTACACATACCCCATATTCACAGTGACACTACCATGTGGTTACACATACCCCCTATTCACAGTGACTCTACCATGTGGTTACACATACCCCCTATTCACAGTGACACTACCATGTGGTTACACATACCCCCTATTCACAGTGACTCTACCATGTGGTTACAAATATCCCCTATTCACAGTGACTCTACCATGTGGTTACACATACCCCCTATTCACAGTGACTCTACCATGTGGTTACACATACCCCCTATTCACAGTGACACTACCATGTGGTTACACATACCCCCTATTCACAGTGACACTACCATGTGCTTACACATACCCCCTATTCACAGTGACACTACCATGTGGTTACACATACCCCATATTCACAGTGACACTACCATGTGCTTACACATACCCCCTATTCACAGTGACACTACCATGTGCTTACACATACCCCCTATTCACAGTTGCTCTACCATGTGGTTACACATACCCCCTATTCACAGTGACACTACCATGTGGTTACACATACCCCCTATTCACAGTTGCTCTACCATGTGGTTACACATACCCCCTATTCACAGTGACACTACCATGTGCTTACACATACCCCCTATTCACAGTGACTCTACCATGTGGTTACACATACCCCCTATTCACAGTTGCTCTACCATGTAGTTACACATACCCCCTATTCACAGTGACACTACCATGTGGTTACACATACCCTCTATTCACAGTGACACTACCATGTGCTTACACATACCCCCTATTCACAGTGACACTACCATGTGCTTACACATACCCCCTATTCACAGTGCTACCATGTGGTTACACATACCCCCTATTCACAGTTGCTCTACCATGTGGTTTCACATACCCCCTATTCACAGTGACACTACCATGTGGTTACACATACCCCCTATTCACAGTGACACTACCATGTGGTTTCACATACCCCCTATTCACAGTTGCTCTACCATGTGGTTACACATACCCCCTATTCACAGTGACTCTACCATGTGGTTACACATACCCTCTATTCACAGTGGCTCTACCATGTGGTTACACATACCCTCTATTCACAGTTGCTCTACCATGTGGTTACACATACCCTCTATTCACAGTGACTCTACCATGTGGTTACACATACCCTCTATTCACAGTGACTCTACCATGTGGTTACACATACCCTCTATTCACAGAGGCTCTACCATGTGGTTACACATACCCTCTATTCACAGAGGCTCTACCATGTGGTTACACATACCCTCTATTCACAGGTTCACTACCATGTGGTTACACATACCCTCATTCACAGGTTCACTACCATGTGGTTACACATACCACCTATTCACAGTGACTCTACCATGTGGTTACACATACCCTCTATTCACAGGTTCACTACCATGTGGACCTGAGTCCTACTGTACTGGCTCGGATGGCCTATTTTCTTTGCAACACAGTTCCAGCAGCTATGGTGGATTCATAACTGGAACAGTGCGGTACAACTGTGTTAGCTGTTAGCTCAGCTCCATAGTGTGTGAAGCCCTATAGAACATGTTTGTACTCAACACACACATAGCTAGTGCACTCCTGTCCTCTGCCCACTAAACTATGGAGGAAGTTCCCATTCATCACCATGTTTTATTAGAAGAGAGAAAATACATGTGGTGTAGGAAAGCTGTGATTCAAACTTGTGATCTACCTTCCTTTTCAACTATTTTCTTTCATCTGGCGGTCCTTTATGAGACCTGACAGTAAACATATTATGGAATTGTCCCACAGGAACCACCTATCACCTGGCGTGATGAATTTCAGGGGCCAGGGGTCAAGGGTCAGGGCAAAAGACATTGACCCGGGGTTGTGGAACTTATGGTTTCCAGTGAGAAAAGTGGTGCCCCTGCCATTTGTAATGAGCTTCACCTGAGCTTTACCTGTGAAGATTTAGAAGGTGACACTAGGCTGTAAATATGACTTAATACAGATGTTGTTTCAATTAGCGAAGTCATGCAGGTCTGTGAAACCAGATGGTGTTGGTGGTGCGTTGCAGTGGGAACAAATGACACACACACACACACATGACACACACACACACACACACACACACACACACACACACACACACACACACACACACACACACACACACACACACACACACACACACACACACACACACACACACACACACACACACACACACACACACACACACACACACACACACACACACACACACACACACACACACACACACACACACACACACACACACACACACACGGACCTATTTTGAAAGCATCCATTTTCTTCCCAAGAGGGTTTTTCTCCGCTGCTGTTTTGACATAGTCTACCTCCCAAAAGGCACCCTGTACCCAATTTAGTGCACTACTTTTGACCAGGGCGGCAGAGCCCATCTGACTCTGGTCAAAATAGTGCACTACATAGGGAATAGGTTGCCTTTGGAAGCAACAAGTATATTATTCAGGGGCTACATGCTAGATTAGCCCGCTAGCTGACCTGATGGATCGACCATGTATATAACAACTCATAACTATTGAATGAGAGACAGCATCTGACCTGAGTGCAGTCTAGAAATGTACAATAAATGCCTAATACCAGATAAAGACTAAATTAAACATAAAATGGTGTTTAAAATCAGACCAAATGCAGTACCTAACCTAATACCCTAACCTAATACCATAACCTAGTGCCATAACCTAGTGCCATAACCTAGTGCCATAACCTAATACCCTAACCTAATACCCTAACCTAATACCATAACCTACCAACCTAATACCTAACCTAATACCCTAACCTAATACCCTAACCTAATACCAACCTAACCTAACCTAATACCATAACCTAGTACCAACCTAATACCTAACCAAATACCCTAACCTAATACCCTAACCAAATACCCTAACCTAATACCCTAACCAAATACCCTAACCAAATACCAACCTAACCTAACCTAATACCAACCAAATACCCTAACCTAATACCATAACCTAATACCCTAACCAAATACCCTAACCTAATACCCTAACCTAATACCTAACCAAATACCCTAACCTAATACCCTAACCTAGTACCATAACCTAATACCCTAACCTAATACCCTAACCAAATACCCTAACCTAATACCAACCTAACCCTAACCTAAATACCCTAACCTAATACCCTAACCTAATACCATAACCTAATACCCTAACCTAATACCCTAACCTAATACCCTAACCTAATACCCTAACCTAATACCCTAACCTAACCTAATACCCTAACCTAATACCATAACCTACCATAACCTAATACCCTAACCTAATACCCTAACCTAATACCCTAACCTAATACCCTAACCAAATACCCTAACCTAACCTATACCCTAACCTAATACCCTAACCTAATACCCTAACCTAATACCCTAACCTAATACCATAACCTAGTAACCTATAACCCTAATACCCTAACCTAACCTACCCTAACCTAATACCATAACCTAATACCATAACCTAATACCCTAACCTAATACCCTAACCCAATACCCTAACCTAGTACCCTAACCAAATACCTAACCTACCAACCTAACCTAACCTACCATAACCTAATACCCTAACCTAATACCCTAACCTAATACCTAACCTAGTACCCTAACCTAATACCCTAACCTAATACCCTAACCTAATACTAACCTAATACCCTAACCTAATACCTAACCTAATACCCTAACCTAATACCCTAACCTAATACCCTAACCTAATACCATAACCTATAAACCTAATACCCTAACCTAATACCCTAACCAAATACCATAACCAAATACCCTAACCTAATACCCTAACCTAATACCCTAACCAAATACCCTAACCAAATACCATAACCTAATACCCTAACCTAATACCCTAACCAAATACCCTAACCAAATACCATAACCTAGTACCATAACCAAATACCCTAACCTAATACCATAACCTAATACCCTAACCTAATACCTAACCAAATACCATAACCTAATACCCTAACCAAATACCATAACCTAATACCTAGTACCATAACCTAATACCCCCAAATACCATAACCTAATACCATAACCTAGTACCATAACCTAATACCCTAACCAAATACCATAACCTAATACCCTAACCTAATACCTAACCAAATACCATAACCTAGTACCATAACCTAGTACCATAACCTAGTACCATAACCTAATACCCTAACCAAATACAATAACCTAATACCATAACCTAGTACCATAACCTAGTACCTAACCTAATACCATAACCTAATACCCTAACCTAATACATAACCTAATACCCTAACCTAATACCATAACCTAGTACCATAACCTAATACCCTAACCTAATACCCTAACCTAGTACCATAACCTAGTACCATAACCTAATACCCTAACCTAATACCATAACCTAGTACCATAACCTAGTACCATAACCTAATACCCTAACCTAGTACCATAACCTAATACCCTAACCTAATACCATAACCTAGTACCGTAACCTAGTACCATAACCTAATACCCTAACCTAGTACCCTAACCTAGTACCATAACCTAGTACCATAACCTAATACCCTAACCTAATCCCCTAACCTAGTACCAAAACCTAGTACCATAATCTAGTACCATAACCTACTGTAGTACCCTAACCTAGTACCCTAACCTGTACCATAACATAGTACCCTAACCTAATACCCTAACCTAATACCCTAACCCAGTACCGTAACCTAGTACCATAACCGAGTACCCTAACCAAGCACCCTAACCTAGTATCATAACCTAGTGCCCTAACCTAGTATCATAACCTAGTACCCTAACCTCGTACCCTAACCTAGTATCCTAACCTAGTACCGTAACTTAGTACCATGTCAATACCAACAAAAAAAGTGTATATACTTTTATATATAAGGAGGTGTTCTGATAAGCTAGTTCAACTACAGTATGGTTCAGAACTGCCTCACAATGTCTCTCTCTCTCTCTCTCTCTCTCAGACACAAATCTGGGATGACACAGCAGTTTTTCTCTCTCATACGCCAGGTTGGCTAAAACAGCACACACACATACACACACACTCACCTGCCAGTCTCCTGTCCCGTGCTGTCTTGCTGAGTAAGTCCAGAGCTCTAAAGGTAGAATACCTGATGTGGTCAGTGAACGACTTCTGCAGCAGCAGTAGCCTCAGAGAGCGATGCAGAGCCATCCTGGTACTAGATCCACCCAGACCTGGGTTAGATTAGACTAGGCTGGACAGGGATAGGTACTATATCCCTGTATAGTCCTGTCATAAAGATAGAGCAGGTCCCAATGGTCCCGTTTGACTCAGTTTGGTTCTGTCCTGGGCTACACTCTAATAGTCTGCTCTGATCTGGATTGGATTAGTTTGGCCTTTTGTCCAGTCCTCGGTTTGGTCTCCCATTCCTGTACCCAATTCTGTCCGGTTCCGTTCTGCCTTTGTGTCCCCTGTGTCCTGACTGGTTCTAGCTTCCTGGAGATCTAGAGCCTATTAGAACATTGTCTGGTTCTGGTGGTTTTAGTATTCTGGTTTCTATGTTCTGTTGTGTTGTGTTCTGTTCTGTCCTGCAGCCTCCTCGGTGCTGTACCAAGCATCAGTACACTGGTCCAGGGACACGGTGAGCAACTGCTGCATCATTCTCATATTCAATGCAGCCTGCAAGTGCACCAGTGTGTGTGTGTGTGTGTGTGTGTGTGTGTGTGTGTGTGTGTGTGTGTGTGTGTGCGGGCGTGTGTGTGTGTCGGAAAGAGGGAGTAAGTGCTCTCTGATAAAAGCCCAGGCTGAATATTTGAGTGGGTCAAACAGAGTAAGCCATGACATGCATCTCTCTCTCTCTCTCTCTCTCTCTCTCTCTCTCTCTCTCTCTCTCTCTCTCTCTCTCTCTCTCTCTCTCTCTCTCTCTCAATTAAGTCATACGCCAGGAAGGCTAAAACAGGGGAGAGGACTGGAGACATAGGGACAGAGTAAGGAGAGAGGACTGGAGACATGGGGACAGAGTAAGGAGAGAGGACTGGAGACATGGGAACAGAGTAAGGAGAGAGGACTGGAGACATGGGGACAGAGTAAGGGGAGAGGACTGGAGACATGGGGACAGAGTAAGGAGAGAGGACTGGAGACATGGGGACAGAGTAAGGGAGAGGACTGGAGACATGGGGACAGAGTAAGGAGAGAGGACTGGAGACATGGGGACAGAGTAAGGAGAGAGGACTGGAGACATGGGAACAGAGTAAGGGGAGAGGACTGGAGACATGGGGACAGAGTAAGGAGAGAGGACTGGAGACATGGGGACAGAGTAAGGGGAGAGGACTGGAGACATGGGGACAGAGTAAGGGAGAGGACTGGAGACATGGGGACAGAGTAAGGGGAGAGGACTGGAGACATGGGGACAGAGTAAGGGGAGAGGACTGGAGACATGGGGACAGAGTAAGGAGAGAGGACTGGAGACATGGGGACAGAGTAAGGGGAGAGGACTGGAGACATGGGGACAGAGTAAGGGGAGAGGACTGGAGACATGGGGACAGAGTAAGGAGAGAGGACTGGAGACATGGGGACAGAGTAAGGAGAGAGGACTGGAGACATGGGAACAGAGTAAGGGAGAGGACTGGAGACATGGGGACAGAGTAAGGAGAGAGGACTGGAGACATGGGAACAGAGTAAGGGGAGAGGACTGGAGACATGGGAACAGAGTAAGGAGAGAGGACTGGAGACATGGGGACAGAGTAAGGAGAGAGGACTGGAGACATGGGGACAGAGTAAGGAGAGAGGACTGGAGACATGGGGACAGAGTAAGGAGAGAGGACTGGAGACATGGGAACAGAGTAAGGAGAGAGGACTGGAGACATGGGGACAGAGTAAGGAGAGAGGACTGGAGACATGGGGACAGAGTAAGGAGAGAGGACTGGAGACATGGGGACAGAGTAAGGGGAGAGGACTGGAGACATGGGGACAGAGTAAGGAGAGAGGACTGGAGACATGGGAACAGAGTAAGGAGAGAGGACTGGAGACATGGGGACAGAGTAAGGGGAGAGGACTGGAGACATGGGGACAGAGTAAGGAGAGAGGACTGGAGACATGGGGACAGAGTAAGGAGAGAGGACTGGAGACATGGGAACAGAGTAAGGAGAGAGGACTGGAGACATGGGAACAGAGTAAGGAGAGAGGACTGGAGACATGGGGACAGAGTAAGGAGAGAGGACTGGAGACATGGGGACAGAGTAAGGAGAGAGGACTGGAGACATGGGGACAGAGTAAGGAGAGAGGACTGGAGACATGGGAACAGAGTAAGGGGAGAGGACTGGAGACATGGGAACAGAGTAAGGAGAGAGGACTGGAGACATGGGGACAGAGTAAGGGGAGAGGACTGGAGACATGGGGACAGAGTAAGGGGAGAGGACTGGAGACATGGGGACAGAGTAAGGAGAGAGGACTGGAGACATGGGGACAGAGTAAGGAGAGAGGACTGGAGACATGGGGACAGAGTAAGGAGAGAGGACTGGAGACATGGGGACAGAGTAAGGAGAGAGGACTGGAGACATGGGAACAGAGTAAGGGGAGAGGACTGGAGACATGGGAACAGAGTAAGGAGAGAGGACTGGAGACATGGGGACAGAGTAAGGGGAGAGGACTGGAGACATGGGGACAGAGTAAGGGAAGAGGACTGGAGACATGGGGACAGAGTAAGGGGAGAGGACTGAGCTGGGGACAGAGTAAGGGGAGAGGACTGGAGACATGGGGACAGAGTAAGGAGAGAGGACTGGAGACATGGGAACAGAGTAAGGGGAGAGGACTGGAGACATAGGGACAGAGTAAGGAGAGAGGACTGGAGACATGGGGACAGAGTAAGGAGAGAGGACTGGAGACATGGGAACAGAGTAGGGAGATCCTGAGACATGGGAACAGAGTAAGGAGAGAGGACTGGAGACATGGGGACAGAGTACAGAGAGGACTGGAGACATGGGAACAGAGTAAGGGAGAGGACTGAGACATGGGGCCAGAGTAAGGAGAGAGGACTGGAGACATGGGGACAGAGTAAGAGAGAGGTAGACATGGGAACAGAGTGGAGAGACAGACATGGGGACAGATTAAGGAGAGAGGACTGAGACATGGGAACAGAGTAAGGAGAGAGGACTGGAGACATGGGAACAGAGTAAGGAGAGAGGACTGGAGACATGGGGACAGAGTAAGGAGAAGGACTGGAGACATGGGAACAGAGTAAGGAGAGAGGACTGGAGACATGGGACAGAGTAAGGAGAGAGGACTGGAGACATGGGAACAGAGTAAGGAGAGAGGACTGGAGACATGGGGACAGAGTAAGGGGAGAGGACTGGAGACATGGGGACAGAGTAAGGAGAGAGGACTGGAGACATGGGGACAGAGTAAGGAGAGAGGACTGGAGACATGGGAACAGAGTAAGGGGAGAGGACTGGAGACATGGGAACAGAGTAAGGAGAGAGGACTGGAGACATGGGGACAGAGTAAGGAGAGAGGACTGGAGACATGGGGACAGAGTAAGGAGAGAGGACTGGAGACATGGGGACAGAGTAAGGAGAGAGGACTGGAGACATGGGAACAGAGTAAGGGGAGAGGACTGGAGACATGGGGACAGAGTAAGGAGAGAGGACTGGAGACATGGGGACAGAGTCCTGGAGATATGGGGACAGAGTAAGGGGAGAGGACTGTCCCATGGGGACAGAGTAAGGAGAGAGGACTGGAGACATCTCTCCTTACTCTGGACAGAGTAAGGAGAGAGTCCTGGAGACATGGGGACAGAGTCCCCATGAGGACTGGAGACATGGGGACAGAGTAAGGAGAGAGGACTGTCCCCATGGGAACAGAGTAAGGGAGAGGACTGGAGACATGGGAACAGAGTAAGGAGAGTCCTGGAGACATGGGGACAGAGTCCCCATGTGGAGATATGGGGACAGAGTAAGGGAGAGGACTGGAGACATGGGGACAGAGTAAGGGGAGTCCTCTGAGCTGGGGACAGTCCCCATGGACTGGAGACATGGGGACAGAGTAAGGGGAGAGGACTGTCCCCATGGGAACAGAGTAAGGGGAGAGGACTGGAGACATGTCTCAGAGTAAGGAGAGACTCTGTCCCATGGGGACAGAGTCCTCCCCTTAGAGGACTGGAGACATGGGAACAGAGTAAGGGGAGAGGACTGGAGACATGGGAACAGAGTAAGGAGAGAGGACTGGAGACATGGGGACAGAGTGAGGAGAGAGGACTGGAGACATGGGAACAGAGTCCTCTCCTTACTGGAGACATGGGGCCAGAGTCTCCAGTCCTCTGGAGACATGGGGACAGAGTAAGGAGAGAGGACTGGAGACATGGGAACAGAGTAAGGAGAGAGGACTGGAGACATGGGGACAGATGTCTCCAGAGAGGACTGGAGACATGGGGACAGAGTCCCCATGTCTGGAGACATGGGGACAGAGTAAGGAGAGATGTCTGGAGACATGGGGACAGAGTAAGTCCCCATGACTGGAGTCATGGGGACAGAGTCTGTCCCCATGACTGGAGACATGGGGACAGAGTAAGGAGAGAGGACTGTCCCCATGGGGACAGTAAGGAGAGAGGACTGGAGACATGGGAACAGAGTAAGGGGAGAGGACTGGAGACATGGGACAGAGTCTGTCCCCATGTCTGGAGACATGGGGACAGACTAAGGAGAGAGGACTGGAGACATGGGAACAGAGTAAGGGGAGAGGACTGGAGACATGGGACAGAGTCCCCATGTCTCCAGGACTGGAGACATGGGAACAGAGTAAGGAGAGAGGACTGTCCCCATGGGGACAGAGTAAGGGGAGAGGACTGGAGACATGGGGACAGAGTGTCTCCAGTCCTCTCTCATGGGGACAGAGTCTGTCCCCATGGGAACAGTCCTCTGGAGACATGGGAACAGAGTAAGGAGAGAGGACTGGAGACATGGGGACAGTCCTCTCTGGAGACATGGGGACAGAGTCTCTGGAGACATGGGGACAGAGTAAGGATGTCTCTGGTCCATGGGAACAGAGTAAGGGGAGAGGACTGGAGACATACAGAGTAAGGAGAGAGGACTGTCCCATGGGGACAGTCCTGGAGATATGGGGACAGAGTAAGGGGAGAGGACTGGAGACATGGGGACAGAGTCGAGAGGACTGGAGACATGGGGACAGAGTAAGTCCCCATGTCTCCAGTCATGGGGACAGACTAAGGAGAGTCTCCAGTCCTCTCTCCTTACTGTCCCCATGTCTCAGAGTCCTCTCTCCTGGAGACATGTCCCAGAGTCTCCAGTCCTGGAGACATGGGAACAGAGTCCCCATGTCTCCAGTCCTCTCTCCTTAGTCCCCATGTCTCCAGTCCTCTCCTTACTGTCCCATGTCTCCAGTCCTCTGGAGATATCCAGAGTACTGGAGACTGTCCCCATGTCTCCAGTCCTGGGGACAGAGTAAGGAGAGAGGACTGGAGACATGGGGACAGAGTAAGGAGAGAGGACTGTCCCCATGGGAACAGTCCTCTGGAGACATCCTTACTGGAGACTGGGGACAGATGTCTCCAGTCCTGGAGACATGGGAACAGAGTACTGGAGACTGGGAACAGAGTAAGGAGAGCTCTGGAGACATGGGGACAGAGTGAGGAGAGAGGACTGTCCCCATGTCTCCAGTCCTCTCTGGAGACATACAGAGTCTGTCCCCATGTCTCCAGTCCTCTGGAGACATGGGAACAGAGTAAGGAGAGAGGACTGGAGACATGTCCCATGTCTCCAGTCCTGGGGACAGAGTAAGGAGTCCCCATGTCTCCAGTCTCTCTCCTGGGGACAGAGTCTGTCCCCATGTCTCCAGTCCTCTCTGGAGACATGTCTCCAGTCCTCTCTGGAGACATGGGGCCAGAGTCTGTCCCCATGTCTCCAGTCCTCTGGAGACATGGGACAGAGTAAGGAGAGAGGACTGTCCCCATGTCTCCAGTCCTGGAGACATGGGGACAGAGTAAGGAGAGAGGACTGGAGACATGGGGACAGAGTAAGGAGAGAGGACTGGAGACATGGGGACAGAGTGTCTGGAGTCCTGGGGACAGAGTAAGGAGAGAGGTCTGGAGACATGGGGACAGAGTAAGTCCCCAGGACTCCATCTCTCTCCTTGGAGACATGGGAACCATGTCTCCAGTCCTGGGACTTACTCTGTCCCATGTCTCCAGTCCCTCTCTCCTGGAGACATGGGAACAGACTCTGGACTGGAGACATGGGACAGAGTCTCTGGAGTCATGGGAACAGAGTAAGGAGAGATGACTGGAGACATGGGGACAGAGTCTGTCCCCATGTGGGGACAGTCCTCATGGGGACAGAGTAAGGAGAGAGGACTGGAGACATGGGAACAGAGTAAGGGGAGAGGACTGGAGACATGGGAACAGAGTAAGGAGAGAGGACTGGAGACATGGGGACAGAGTAAGGAGAGAGGACTGGAGACATGGGGACAGACTAAGTCCCCATGTCTCCAGTCCTGGGGACAGACTCTGTCCCCATGTCTCTGGAGTCATGGGAACAGAGTAAGGAGAGACTCTGTCCCCATGTCTCCAGTCCTGGGGACAGAGTAAGGGGAGAGGACTGGAGACATGGGGACAGAGTCCCCATGTCTGGAGACCAGTCCTGGAGACATGGGGACAGAGTAAGGAGAGATGACTGGAGTCATGGGGACAGACTCTGTGGAGACCCCCAGAGTAAGGTCTCCAGTCATGGGAACAGAGTAAGGAGAGATGACTGGAGTCATGGGGACAGAGTAAGGGGAGAGGACTGGAGTCTCCAGTCATGGGAGCAGAGTCTGAGACATGGGGACAGAGTAAGGGAGAGGACTGGAGACATGGGGACAGACTCTGTCTGGAGACATGTCTCCAGTCTGGAGACATCTCCTTACCCCAGGACTGGAGACATCCCCAGAGTAAGTCTCTGGAGTCATGGGAACAGAGTAAGGGGAGATGACTGGAGACATCCCCAGACTGTCTCTGGAGTCCTGGGGACAGACTCTGTCCCCATGTCTCCTGGAGTCCTGGGGCCAGAGTAAGGAGAGAGGACTCTGTCCCCATGTCTCCAGTCATGGGAACTTACTCTGTCCCCATGTCTCTGGAGTCCTCTCTCCTTACTAAGGAGAGAGTCTGGAGACATGGGGACAGAGTCTGGAGAGAGGACTGGAGTCCTGGGGACAGAGTCTCCTTACTCTGTCCCCATGTCTCCAGTCCTCTCTCCTTACTCTGTCCCCATGTCTCCAGTCCTCTCCCCTTACTCTGTCCCCATGTCTCCAGTCCTCTCTCCTTACTCTGTCCCCATGTCTCCAGTCCTCTCCCCTTACTCTGTCCCCATGTCTCCAGTCCTCTCTCCTTACTCTGTCCCCATGTCTCCAGTCCTCTCTCCTTACTCTGTCCCCATGTCTCCAGTCCTCTCTCCTTACTCTGTCCCCATGTCTCCAGTCCTCTCTCTGTGTGTTTGGTGGATGTCTGCTGTGTGAAGAAGTTGGAGGACCGTGTCAATGTGGGATTACCTTCGGGACAATCCAGACCCCTGCACCCTTGAGACTCAAGGCAACCATGCTCAGCTATGGATGCTAAAGTAGATTATCACAGCCCTGCTGATAGCATTCAGCCCCATCTCTGCTCATTTACTTTTATGGCCTCTGAGGTAAGTTTGGGCTGATAATTAACTGACTGGCATCCTATTGTTTTCCAATGTCCCCTAGTCAGTCAACATAGCCTGTTCAAGCCCTAAATCAACATACCTTGAAGGGACCATAAATGTGGATCTGGGCCTGGTGGGTATTCATAAAGTGTCTCAGAGTAAGAGTGCTGGTCTAGGGTCAGTATTAGATCAAAATGAATAAGGTTATCTGGACAGAGGGGGACTGATCCTAGAACAGTGCTCCTAGTCTGACGTGCTCTATGGATATGGGCACTGGTGTAGAAACATCAACATCCTGTATAAGGATAACATTTTATGAACCTCGTTGCTCCGTCTATTGTAAAGGGAAAACACATCTGCAGGTTAGAATGTCATGTACACATAATTTTTTTCTAGACTATTTTGAAATCGTCTCCCATTTTATAGCTATGTTGAAAAACAACTTGTTATTGTGAAGTCTCTTCTTTTCGGTGACTATTAAAATGATACATGAGCCTTGTGGGTGTGTGTGTGTGCGTGTGTGACATTGGATTCTGAATATAATTAGGCTACAGTTTTACGATGGGGAACTTGTGTCCCATATCATGTGATCATATGAATGAAAACAGTCTATAGACATTCTGGTGTTGACATGCCCTTGTATCACTAACATAAAAGGTAATCTGTGTTGGCGAGAGAACATCCTATCTTTGTGTGTGTGTGTTTGTATATCTGTCTCTGTAATGCAGGTCTAAGTGACAATGTCTGGCTTGGTGTCTCTCTCTCTCTCTCTCTCTCTCTCTCTCTCTCTCTCTCTCTCTCTCTCTCTCTCTCTCTCTCTCTCTCTCTCTATCTCCTCATAAGGTGAGGAGACACAGACGGTGACCTGGATCTCAGACTGGAGGGAAGGTGTGTGTGTCTAAAAGCATGTGTGTGAGATGTACTATCTGCTTTAATATCAAAGACATACAGTTCTCTCCTGCTTCCGCCGTCTGACCCATTTTCATGGTCCCCCCCCACTTTTCAGTTACATGAGACTTACACACACACACACACACACACACACACACACACACACACACACACACACACACACACACACACACACACACACACACACACACACACACACATAGAGTTCACTTATTTTACGCCTGCTCCTATAACTAATCTGATACTGACATGACAACTGAGGAATCTTCAGTGAAGTAGGTAAAAGTCTCGTGGTTCACCTGATTTCTCAGAACCCAGTCTTCAGTGAAGAAGGTAAATGCCTCAGTGGTTGACCTTGGCTTTGCTCTTATTTCTCATAGCCCATTCTTGAGAATTGGCCATTCATCAATGTCCTCCTGAAAGGAGCCAATGGCTTAAGTCGAGTAAGTCTTCAGGCCTGCTTCCCCAATGGCACCATATTCCCTACGTTGTACACTACAACAGCCCTATGGGTCCTGGAGAGGAGATCCATCTCAGAGGGCCTTCACTATCATGAGTAGAGGGGACTGGGGCCTTTACTATCATGAGTAGAGGGGACTGGGGCCTTTACTACCATGAGTACAGGGGACTGGGACCTTTACTATCATGAGTAGTGGGGACTGGGGACTGGGGCCTTTACTATCATGAGTAGAGGGGACTGGGGCCTTTACTACCATGAGTAGAGGGGACTGGGGCCTTTACTACCATGAGTAGAGGGGACTGGGACCTTTACTATCATGAGTAGAGGGGACTGGGGCCTTTACTACCATGAGCAGAGGGGACTGGGGCCTTTACTATCATGAGTAGAGGGGACTGGGCCTTTACTATCATGAGTAGAGGGGACTGGGACCTTTACTATCATGAGTAGAGGGGACTGGGGCCTTTACTATCATGAGTAGGAGGGGACTGGGGCCTTTACTACCATGAGTAGTGGGGACTGGGGCCTTTACTATCATGAGTAGTGGGGACTGGGGACTGGGGCCTTTACTACCATGAGTAGAGGGGACTGGGACCTTTACTATCATGAGTAGAGGGGACTGGGGCCTTTACTACCATGAGTAGTGGGGACTGGGGCCTTTACTATCATGAGTAGAGGGGACTGGGGCCTTTACTACCATGAGTAGAGGGGACTGGGACCTTTACTGTCATGAGTAGTGGGGACTGGGGACTGGGGCCTTTACTATCATGAGTAGAGGGGACTGGGACCTTTACTATCATGAGTAGAGGGGACTGGGACCTTTACTATCATGAGGGGGGACTGGGGCCTTTACTATCATGAGTAGGGGGACTGGGGCCTTTACTATCATGAGTAGAGGGGACTGGGGCCTTTACTATCATGAGTAGAGGGGACTGGGGACTGGGGACCTTTACTATCATGAGTAGAGGGGACTGGGGCCTTTACTATCATGAGGGGGGACTGGGGCCTTTACTATCATGAGTAGGGGACTGAGGGGACTGGGACCTTTACTATCATGAGTAGAGGGGACTGGGACCTTGACTATCATGAGTAGAGGGGACTACCTTTACTACCATGAGTAGAGGGGACTGGGGCCTTTACTACCATTAGTAGAGGGGACTGGGACATTTACTATCATGAGTAGTGGGGACTGGGGCCTTTACTATCATGAGTAGAGGGGACTGGGGCCTTTACTACCATGAGTAGAGGGGACTGGGACCTTTACTATCATGAGTAGAGGGGACTGGGACCTTTACTATCATGAGTAGAGGGGACTGGGACCCGTATCATGAGTAGAGGGGACTGGGACCTTTACTATCATGAGTAGAGGGGACTGGGGCCTTTACTATCATGAGTGGAGGGGACTGGGGCCTTTACTATCATGAGTAGAGGGGACTGGGGCCTTTACTATCATGGGGGGGACTGGGGCCTTTACTATCATGAGTAGAGGGGACTGGGGCCTTTACTACCATGAGTAGAGGGGACTGGGGCCTTTACTACCATGAGTAGAGGGACTGGGACCTTTACTATCATGAGTAGGGGGACTGGGACCTTTACTATCATGAGTAGAGGGGACTGGGGCCTTTACTACCATGAGTAGAGGGGACTGGGGCCTTTATCATGAGTAGAGCGGACTGGGGCCTTTACTACCATGAGTAGAGCGGACTGGGACCTTTACTATCATGAGTAGTGGGGACTGGGGACTGGGGCCTTTACTATCATGAGTAGAGGGGACTGGGGCCTTTACTATCATGAGTAGAGGGGACTGGGGCCTTTACTATCATGAGTAGAGGGGACTGGGACCTTTACTATCATGAGTAGAGGGGACTGGGACCTTGACTATCATGTGTAGAGGGGACTGGGACCTTTACTACCATGAGTAGAGGGGACTGGGGCCTTTACTACCATTAGTAGAGGGGACTGGGACATTTACTATCATGAGTAGTGGGGACTGGGGCCTTTACTATCATGAGTAGAGGGGACTGGGGCCTTTACTACCATGAGTAGAGGGGACTGGGACCTTTACTATCATGAGTAGAGGGGACTGGGACCTTTACTATCCTGAGTAGAGGGGACTGGGACCGTTACTATCATGAGTAGAGGGGACTGGGGCCTTTACTATCATGAGTGGAGGGGACTGGGGCCTTTACTACCATGAGTAGAGGGGACTGGGGCCTTTACTATCATGAGTAGTGGGGACTGGGGACTGGGGCCTTTACTACCATGAGTAGAGGGGACTGGGGCCTTTACTACCATGAGTAGAGGGGACTGGGGCCTTTATTATCATGAGGAGTGGGGACTGGGGACTGGGGCCTTTACTATCATGAGTAGAGGGGACTGGGGCCTTTACTACCATGAGTAGTGGGGACTGGGGTCTTTACTACCATGAGTAGAGGGGACTGGGGCCTTTACTACCATGAGTAGAGGGGACTGGGACATTTACTATCATGAGTAGTGGGGACTGGGGACTGGGGCCTTTACTATCATGAGTAGAGGGGACTGGGACCTTTACTGTCATGAGTAGAGGGGACTGGGACCTTTACTATCACGAGTAGAGGGGACTGGGGCCTTTACTACCATGAGTAGAGGGGACTGGGGCCTATACTATCATGAGTAGAGGGGACTGGGGCCTTTACTACCATGAGTAGAGGGGACTGGGGCCTTTACTACCATGAGTAGAGGGTACTGGGACCTTTACTATCATGAGTAGTGGGGACTGGGGACTGGGGCCTTTACTATCATGAGAAGAGGGGACTGGGGCCTTTACTATCATGAGTAGAGGGGACTGGGGCCTTTACTATCATGAGTAGAGGGGATTGGGGCCTTTACTATCATGAGTAGAGGGGACTGGGGCCTTTACTATCATGAGTAGAGGGGACTGGGGCCTTTACTATCATGAGTAGAGGGGACTGGGGCCTTTACTATCATGAGTAGAGGGGACTGGGGCCTTTACTACCATGAGTAGAGGGGACTGGGACCTTTACTATCATGAGTAGTGGGGACTGGGGACTGGGGCCTTTACTATCATGAGTCGAGGGGACTGGGGCCTTTACTATCATGAGTAGAGGGGACTGGGGCCTTTACTACCATGAGTAGAGGGGACTGGGGCCTTTACTATCACGAGTAGAGGGGACTGGGGCCTTTACTACCATGGGTAGAGGGGACTGGGGCCTTTGCTATCATGAGTAGTGGGGACTGGGGCCTTTACTATCATGAGCAGAGGGGACTGGGGCCTTTACTATCATGAGCAGAGGGGACTGGGACCTTTACTATCATGAGTAGTGGGGACTGGGGCCTTTTTCTACCATGAGCAGAGGGGACTGGGGCCTTTACTATCATGAGCAGAGGGGACTGGGACCTTTACTATCATGAGCAGAGGGGACTGGGGCCTTTACTACCATGAGTAGGGGGGACTGGGGCCTTTACTATCATGAGCAGAGGGGACTGGGGACTGGAGCCTTTACTATCATGAGTAGAGGGGACTGGGGACTGGAGCCGTCACTATCATGAGTAGAGTGGACTGGGGCCTTTACTATCATGTGTAGAGGGGACTGGGGACTGGAGCCTTCACTATCATGAGTAGAGGGGACTGTGGAGGCTTGTATTTTTGTAACTGTGTGAGTGAGCGGAGCTCAGTGGAGCTCACTTCCTGTTGTAAATGTCCCTTTTGTGTGTGGTGGTTTCCTGTCCGGAGTGACACCAGTGATCCCACTATGGAGAAAGACACCCACGGGACCTGCCCTCAACCCCAAGGGAACCAAAAAGTGTCTGTGTGTCTGTCGGTGGGTGGGACTGTAGGATGGACACAAGAAATTCCGGTGATGTCTATCGTTTTACAAGTCAACTAAACCTATCCAAAGAAGAAGAAGCAGACATTACAGCTCCGCGTCTGAGGAAGACAACTCATACAAACCTAGAACTTTACTTCCGGCACCGAAAGAGATGGCCGCCTCGCTTCGCGTTCCTGGGAAACTATGCAGTTCTTTGTTTTTTTACGTGTTATTTCTTACATTAGTACCCCAGGTCATCTTAGGTTTCATTACATACAGTCAAGAAGAACTACTGAATATAAGATCAGCGTCAACTCACCATCAGTATGACCAAGAATATGTTTTCCGCGACGCGGATCCTGTGTTATGCCTTACAAACAGGTCAACGGAATTGATTCCATGCAGCGACCCCAAAAAACGACTTCGTAAAAGAGGGAAACGTAGCGGTCTTCTGGTCAGACTCCGGACACGGGCACACCGTGCACCACTCCCTAGCATTCTTCTTGCCAATGTCCAGTCTCTTGACAACAAGGTTGATGAAATCCGAGCAAGGGTAGCATTCCAGAGGGACATCAGAGACTGTAACGTTCTCTGCTTCACGGAAACATGGCTCACTGGAGAGACGCTATCCGGGGTGGTGCAGCCAACGGGTTTCTCCACGCATCGCGCCGACAGAAACAAACATCTTTCTGGTAAGAAGAGTGGCGGGGGCGTATGCCTCATGACTAACGAGACATGGTGTGATGAAAGAAACATACAGGAACTCAAATCCTTCTGTTCACCTGATTTAGAATTCCTCACAATCAAATGTAGACCGCATTATCTACCAAGAGAATTCTCTTCGATTATAATCACAGCCGTATATATCCCCCCCAAGCAGACACATCGATGGCTCTGAACGAACTTTATTTAACTCTTTACAAACTGGAAACAATTTATCCGGAGGCTGCATTCATTGTAGCTGGGGATTTTAACAAAACTAATCTGAAAACAAGACTCCCTAAATTGTATCAGCATATCGATTGCGAAACCAGGGGTGGTAAAACCTTGGATCATTATTACTCTAACTTCCGCGACGCATATAAGGCACTGCCCCGCCCCCCATTCGGAAAAGCTGACCACGACTCCATTTTGTTGATCCCTGCCTACAGACAGAAACTTAAACAAGAGGCTCCCATGCTGAGGTCTGTCCAACGCTGGTCCGACCAAGCTGACTCCACACTCCAAGACTGCTTCCATCACGTGGACTGGGACATGTTTCGTATTGCGTCAGATAACAATATTGACGAATACGCTGATTCGGTGTGCGAGTTCATTAGAACGTGCGTTGAAGATGTCGTTCCCATAGCAACGATAAAAACATTCCCTAACCAGAAACCGTGGATTGATGGCAGCATTCGCGTGAAACTGAAAGCGCGAACCACTGCTTTTAATCAGGGCAAGGTGTCTGGTAACATGACCGAATACAAACAGTGCAGCTATTCCCTCCGCAAGGCTATCAAACAAGCTAAGCGTCAGTACAGAGACAAAGTAGAATCTCAAGTCAACGGCTCAGACACAAGAGGCATGTGGCAGGGTCTACAGTCAATCACGGACTACAAGAAGAAACCCAGCCCAGTCACGGACCAGGATGTCTTGCTCCCAGGCAGACTGAATAACTTTTTTGCCCGCTTTGAGGACAATACAGTGCCACTGACACGGCCTACAACGAAAACATGCGGTCTCTCCTTCACTGCAGCCGAGGTGAGTAAGACATTTAAACGTGTTAACCCTCGCAAGGCTGCAGGCCCAGACGGCATCCCCAGCCGCGCCCTCAGAGCATGCGCAGACCAGCTGGCCGGTGTGTTTACGGACATATTCAATCAATCCCTATACCAGTCTGCTGTTCCCACATGCTTCAAGAGGGCCACCATTGTTCCTGTTCCCGAGAAAGCTAAGGTAACTGAGCTAAACGACTACCGCCCCGTAGCACTCACTTCCGTCATCATGAAGTGCTTTGAGAGACTAGTCAAGGACCATATCACCTCCACCCTACCTGACACCCTAGACCCACTCCAATTTGCTTACCGCCCAAATAGGTCCACAGACGATGCAATCTCAACCACACTGCACACTGCCCTAACCCATCTGGACAAGAGGAATACCTATGTGAGAATGCTGTTCATCGACTACAGCTCGGCATTCAACAACATAGTACCCTCCAAGCTTGTCATCAAGCTCGAGACCCTGGGTCTCGACCCCGCCCTGTGCAACTGGGTACTGGACTTCCTGACGGGCCGCCCCCAGGTGGTGAGGGTAGGCAACAACATCTCCTCCCCGCTGATCCTCAACACGGGGGCCCCACAAGGGTGCGTTCTGAGCCCTCTCCTGTACTCCCTGTTCACCCACGACTGCGTGGCCACGCACGCCTCCAACTCAATCATCAAGTTTGAGGACGACACAACAGTGGTAGGCTTGATTACCAACAACGACGAGACGGCCTACAGGGAGGAGGTGAGGGCCCTCGGAGTGTGGTGTCAGGAAAATAACCTCACACTCAACGTCAACAAAACTAAGGAGATGATTGTGGACTTCAGGAAACAGCAGAGGGAACACCCCCCTATCCACATCGATGGAACAGTAGTGTAGAGGGTAGCAAGTTTTAAGTTCCTTGGCATACACATCACAGACAAACTGAATTGGTCCACTCACACAGACAGCGTCGTGAAGAAGGCGCAGCAGCGCCTCTTCAACCTCAGGAGGCTGAAGAAATTCGGCTTGTCACCAAAAGCACTCACAAACTTCTACAGATGCACAATCGAGAGCATCCTGGCGGGCTGTATCACCGCCTGGTACGGAAACTGCTCCGCCCTGAACCGTAAGGCTCTCCAGAGGGTAATGAGGTCTGCACAACGCATCACCGGGGGCAAACTACCTGCCCTCCAGGACACCTACACCACCCGATGTTACAGGAAGGCCATAAAGATCATCAAGGACATCAACCACCCGAGCCATTGCCTGTTCACCCCGCTATCATCCAGAAGGCGAGGTCAGTACAGGTGCATCAAAGCTGGGACAGAGAGACTGAAAAACAGCTTCTATCTCAAGGCCATCAGACTGTTAAACAGCCACCACTAACATTGAGTGGCTGCTGCCAACACACTGTCATTGACACTGACCCAAGTCCAGCCACTTTAATAATGCGAATTGATGGGAAATTATGTAAATATATCACTAGCCACTTTAAACAATGCTACCTTATATAATGTTACATACCCTACATTATTAATCTCATATGCATACGTATATACTGTACTCTATATCATCGACTGCATCCTTATGTAATACATGTATCACTAGCCACTTTAACTATGCCACTTTGTTTACTTTGTCTACATACTCATCTCATATGTATATACTGTACTCGATACCATCTACTGTATGCTGCCCTGTACCATCACTCATTCATATATCCTTATGTACATATTCTTTATCCCCTTACACTGTGTATAAGACAGTAGTTTTGGAATTGTTAGTTAGATTACTTGTTGGTTATTACTGCATTGTCAGAACTAGAAGCACAAGCATTTCGCTACACTCACATTAACATCTGCTAACCATGTGTATGTGACCAATAAGATTTGATTTGACTTGATTTGATTTGATGTGAACTGACTGAGAACGTGCTGGTTCACATAGAAACACCAAACAATTTTCCTCCTACACCAGAGGAAGCTGGGAGTTGCCCTGGTCTCTGTCATCTTAACACTGAGGTGGAGGTGCGAAAGCGTTAAACAGAGTAATATACAGTACAGCGACTCTTAACAGGATGCCTGGGTGAAAGAGTGTCTGAGGGGAGGGACGAGGAGGAGGAGGAGGAGGGTGGGGAGAGGGGAGTGCTTGGACAGGAATGCGGACCTTGCTGAAACCCTGCAACTCCTCTTTACTGTACGGGCGGATGTGTGTGGAGGTCTCGTCAACAGCCTTGTAAGCGAGACCTCGGGCTCCTTCATTAAGTCTCTGAAAGGACCTCCTAATAGGTGGGAGATGTCCTCTAAGAAAGTGTTGCGCCTCGGGGCGAGGACAGAGGGAAAGTAGCATGGGTTGCAAGTCAGGAAAGAGAGTCCTTCTTTGTGAAAGTTAACCTATTAGCCCCGTGACTTAGTTGCAATTTCTGTGAAAAATTTGGGCGGGGAAATTGGTCCCTACGGCAGAAAGGGGTGGATGGATCATTTGGAGCTGAGAAGAGTCTTTGATAAGACACTTGGTTTGGTGTCACAAGTTTTCTGAGATGAAAAGCGTTTCTCTGAAGAATGAATCCGGGCTGACACGGCATGTGTTTTGGATAGTTATTTACCTGGATAATGGATTCGAAGTTGATATCCCTCCAGATAAGATTTCTTTCTAAATTGAATTTGAGTTATTTTGACCATCTGACTGATGAGATCAGACCTACTAAGTTTACATTTAGTTGACTAGTGTTTTTGTATCAAACATATGCATCACTACAGACCCCACATACAACAAATGCTAGATAGTTCAACAGAACCAATGCCTTTGTTCCATTAAGTTCCTCCTTTTCCTCCTAAAGGCACTAACTCTAGTTAACGTCTAGGATGTAAAGGTGATATGACAGTGTCTTGAGTCATTTTCAAACACAGTGAACCTATTGTTTTAGACGAACAGTGAGCAACAGTTGCCAGACTGCCTGATTCAAACACACAGCCAGACAGGCCTTCTCAACACATTAGGTTGCATTTTGACTAAATATGGGGCTCCCCCAGGGTCAGTTCTGTGGACGTTGCAATGCGGTGAATCAGAGGGTAAAATGCCACAGTTGCAAGTTAAATAAACATCCATATTCCAAAAAGGGAAGGAGGGAGAGAAAAAATAGACAGACAGACAGACAGACAGACAGACAGACAGACAGACAGACAGACAGACAGACAGACAGACAGACAGATCGACAGACAGCAGACAGACAGAGACAGACAGACAGACAGACAGACAGACAGACAGACAGACAGACAGACAGACAGACAGACAGACCAGGCAGGGAGTACAGACAGACAGGGAGGGAGGGAGGGAGTACAGACCAGGCAGGGCGGGTCAAACACAGGAAGGAAACCACAAGACTCCAGCAAAGTCAAGCCCTGAAGAATGTCTGTCTCTCCAAAATGCATAGTAGTTAGTTTCACAGACACACACACAGACACACACAGACACACACACACACACACACACACACACACACACACACACACACACACACACACACACACACACACACACACACACACACACACACACACACACACACACACACACACACACACACACACACACACACACACACACACACACACACACACACACACACACAGACAGACAGACAGACAGACACATGTAAACCACTTCCTTGCTCCTCCTCTGCCATCTTGTTTTATGAACAGCTACTTTTCTGGCTCTGCAGGGCTACTAAATCCTGAGTCTGGGTGAAAGGTCATGCTCTCTCCATCCTGCTGGGTGGATGCCCATCATTGTGTTTATATATTACCACTGGCGCTATTTCTAGATCGGAGCAACAGCGTTCCCGACACGGAGCCTCCCTCCTCCACCCTCCTCTTGCCGCAATCAAGGAAAAAGGACATGCCTCCATTTTTGGAATGATGGATCCGAGACAGGAAAAGGGCAAGACTATGAATAAAACAATATCCACGTGACTCAATTTTAAAACAAACTGCCACAGTGTTTCGGATCCTACATCTGTAGTTGCGTCCTCTGACAGAGGGAAAGGATGTGTTTTAATGGGCCCAATCATTGTGACTTCATAGAAACCACAGCAGAGGAGTCTCTTTGGTGAGTAAAGGAGGAGGAGGAGAAAAGAAAGAGAGAGAGAGACAAGCATTGACTGTGCACAGACTCAGTGAGCATAGCCTTGCTATTGAGAAAGGCCGCCATAGGCAGACCTGGCTCTCAAGAGAAGACTATGTACACACTACCCACACAATTAGGTGGAAACTGAGCTGCACTTACTAACCTCCTGCCACATGTATGACCATATTCGAGACCCACAAAGAATTTGAAAGCAACCCCAACTTTGATAAACTCCCATATCTATTGGGTGAAATACCACAGTGTGCCATCACAGCAGCAAGATGTGTGATATGTTGTCACAAGAAAAGGGCAACCAGTGAAGAACAAACACCATTGTAAATACAATCCATACTAATGTTTATTTATTTTGCCATTTGTTCTTCAACTATTTGCACTATTTGCAACTTTTGTGAGTGTAATGTTTACTGTACATTTTTTATTGTTTATTTCACTTTTGTTTATTATCTATTTCACTTGCTTTGACAATGTAAACATATGCTTCCCATGCCAATAAAGCCCCTTAAGTTGAACATTGAAATTGAGAGAGAGAGAGAAAAGAGAGAGAGAGAGAGAGAGAGAGAGAGAGAGAGAGAGAGAGAGAGAGAGAGAGAGAGAGAGAGAGAGAGAGAGAGAGAACGAGAAAGAGAAAGAGAAAGAGAAAGAGAAAGAGAAAGAGAAAGAGAGAGGGAAAGAGAAAGAGAAAGAGAGAGAGAGCACGAGAGAGAGAAAGAGAGACAATTATATAGAGTGAGCGAGAGAGAGAGAAAGAGAGAGAGCGAGAGAAAGAGAGAGAGAGAGAGAGAGAGAGAAAGAGAGACAATTGAATAGAGTGAGCGAGAGAGAGAAAGAGAGAGAGCGAGAGAGAGAGAGAGAGAGAGAGAGAGAGAGAGACAGAGAGAGAGAGAGAGAGAGAGAGAGAGAGAGAGAGAGAGAGAGAGAGAGAGAGAGAGAGAGAGAGAATCTCCCAAGGAACAGATTACATGGAGGCTCTCTGCATGTTTGCCAGTTCAGGGTGCTGACACAGTGAAGCGCCCCACTGACAGTCTTCACTTTCATCTCCCCCCAGGCCTCCTCTCCACTCTCTCCACCCCGAGACACCCACCCTAGAGTACCCAGCCCAGCCAGGGGCTGCCTTATCAGGTGCAGGTGAGGGGAGAGGGAGGGTAAGAACCAAAGGCTCCATTGTTTGGCCTACGGGCTAAGAGAAGAGGAGAAGATAGGGGAGGAATGCTCAGTGGAGAGGCTGATCAAAGATCAAAGACTTATGGGGATTGGGGGAAGAAGGGAGGGATAGAGGGAATGGGGGAAGAAGGGAGGGATAGAGGGAATGGGGGAAGAAGGGAGGGATAGAGGGATTGGGGGAAGAAGGGAGGGATAGAGGGAATGGGGGAAGAAGGGAGGGATAGAGGGAATGGGGGAAGAAGGGAGGGATAGAGGGATTGGGGGAAGAAGGGAGGGATAGAGGGATTGGGGGAAGAAGGGAGGGATAGAGGGAATGGGGGAAGAAGGGAGGGATAGAGGGAATGGGGGAAGAAGGGAGGGATAGAGGGAATGGGGGAAGGAAAACCATCATCGGTGGTATTGTGTTCATACAATAACTGTTGTATGAGAGAACAGAGCGAGGAACGAGGTGACGGTAATTGACCGTATCGTAACAATCCCCACCACATATTCTTAGTGGGCGGCCGCTGTCCTAATCCTTCCTCTTTCGTTGCTCGATTCTCAAAATCTTTCTGCCTGAGACAATCAACTTCCCGAAGAAAAGGATGCTGGGTAAATGAGTAATTGAGTCTTCGGGGCTGTTTAAGAGGTCCGTGATGAATGCATCTGAAATGGCACCATATTCCCTCATTTAAAAGTCGTCCAGTAAAGGAATAAGCATCTTATACGGTTGTTTATGTAATTCCATGTTGACAAGTGACATTTCAGGTGCAGTCCACCACGTCTGATTTGCGGTCTCGCCATCTGCAAAAACCCTCCTCCGAGCACGTTGGTCTGCTGCATTCTTCCTCCCTCTTCAGTATGATTTCAGGAGGGAGACAACTAGGTAGGCTACAGGGAGCCTGGAGGTATTTACACTGAAGAGCAGGAGACAGACAGGGACTACAGGGACCCTGGAGGTATTTACACTGAAGAGCAGGAGACAGACAGGGACTACAGGGACCCTGGAGGTATTTACACTGAAGAGCAGGAGACAGACATGGACTACAGGAAGGCTGGAGGTATTTATACTGAAGAGCAGGAGACAGACAGGGACTACAGGAAGGCTGGAGGTATTTATACTGAAAGAGCAGAGACAGACAGGGACTACAGGAAGCCTGGATGTATTTATACTGAAGAGCAGGAGACAGACAGGGACTACAGGAAGGCTGGAGGTATTTATACTGAAGAGCAGGAGACAGACAGGGACTACAGGAAGGCTGGAGGTATTTATACTGAAGAGCAGACATGAGACAGACAGGGACTACAGGAAGGCTGGAGGTATTTATACTGAAGAGCAGGAGACAGACAGGGACTACAGGAAGGCTGGAGGTATTTACACTGAGGAACAGCAGATGACAGACAGGGACTACAGGAAGCCTGGATGTATTTATACTGAAGAGCAGGAGACAGACAGGGACTACAGGAAGGCTGGAGGTATTTACACTGAAGAGCAGGAGACAGACAGGGACTACAGGAAGGCTGGAGGTATTTATACTGAAGAGCAGGAGACAGACAGGGACTACAGGAAGGCTGGAGGTATTTATACTGAAGAGCAGGAGACAGACAGGGACTACAGGAAGATGTGGATGTATTTATACTGAAGAGCAGGAGACAGACAGGGACTACAGGAAGGCTGGAGGTATTTATACTGAAGAGCAGGAGACAGACAGGGACTACAGGAAGGCTGGAGTATTTATACTGAAGAGCAGGAGACAGACAGGGACTACAGGAAGCCTGGATGTATTTATACTGAAGAGCAGGAGACAGACAGGGACTACAGGAAGGCTGGAGGTATTTATACTGAAGAGCAGGAGACAGACAGGGACTACAGGAAGGCTGGAGGTATTTATACTGAAGAGCAGGAGACAGACAGGGACTACAGGAAGCTGGATGTATTTATACTGAAGAGCAGGAGACAGACAGGGACTACAGGAAGGCTGGAGGTATTTATACTGAAGAGCAGGAGACAGACTGGGACTACAGGAAGCCTGGAAGGCTGGATTTTATACTGAAGAGCAGGAGACAGACAGGGACTACAGGAAGGCTGGAGGTATTTACACTGAAGAACAGCAGATGACAGACAGGGACTACAGGAAGGAAGCTGGATGTATTTATACTGAAGAGCAGGAGACAGACAGGGACTACAGGAAGGCTGGAGGTATTTATACTGAAGAAACAGGAGACAGACAGGGACTACAGGAAGCCTGGATGTATTTATACTGAAGAGCAGGAGACAGACAGGGACTACAGGAAGCCTGGATGTATTTATACTGAAGAGCAGGAGACAGACAGGGACTACAGGAAGGCTGGAGGTATTTATACTGAAGAGCAGGAGACAGACAGGGACTACAGGAAGGCTGGAGGTATTTATACTGAAGAGCAGGAGACAGACAGGGACTACAGGAAGGCTGGAGGTATTTATACTGAGGAGCAGCAGAGACAGACAGGGACTACAGGAAGCCTGGATGTATTTATACTGAAGAGCAGGAGACAGACAGGGACTACAGGAAGGCTGGAGGTATTTACACTGAGAGCAGGAGACAGACAGGGACTACAGGAAGGCTGGATGTATTTACACTGAGGAACAGCAGAGACAGACAGGGACTACAGGAAGCCTGGATGTATTTATACTGAAGAGCAGGAGACAGACATGAACTACAGGAAGGCTGGAGGTATTTACACTGAGGAACAGCAGGTGACAGACAGGGACTACAGGAAGGCTGGATGTATTTATACTGAGGAACAGCAGATGACAGACAGGGACTACAGGAAGCCTGGATGTATTTATACTGAAGAGCAGGAGACAGACAGGGACTACAGGAAGGCTGGATGTATTTATACTGAAGAGCAGGAGACAGACAGGGACTACAGGAAGCCTGGATGTATTTATACTGAAGAGACAGGAGACAGACAGGGACAGACAGGAAGGCTGGAGGTATTTATACTGAAGAGCAGGAGACAGACAGGGACTACAGGAAGGCTGGAGGTATTTATACTGAAGAGCAGGAGACAGACAGGGACTACAGGAAGGCTGGAGGTATTTATACTGAAGAGCAGGAGACAGACAGGAACTACAGGAAGCCTGGATGTATTTATACTGAAGAGCAGGAGACAGACATGAACTACAGGAAGGCTGGAGGTATTTATACTGAAGAGCAGGAGACAGACAGGGACTACAGGAAGCCTGGATGTATTTATACTGAAGAGCAGGAGACAGACAGGGACTACAGGAAGCCTGGATGTATTTATACTGAAGAGCAGGAGACAGACAGGGACTACAGGAAGCCTGGATGTATTTATACTGAAGAGCAGGAGACAGACAGGGACTACAGGAAGGCTGGATGTATTTATACTGAAGAGCAGGAGACAGACATGAACTACAGGAAGGCTGGAGGTATTTATACTGAAGAGCAGGAGACAGACAGGGACTACAGGAAGCCTGGATGTATTTATACTGAAGAGCAGGAGACAGACAGGGACTACAGGAAGCCTGGATGTATTTATACTGAAGAGCAGGAGACAGACAGGGACTACAGGAAGGCTGGATGTATTTATACTGAAGAGCAGGAGACAGACAGGGACTACAGGAAGGCTGGAGGTATTTACACTGAAGAGCAGGAGACAGACAGGGACTACAGGGAAGGCTGGAGGTATTTATACTGAAGAGCAGGAGACAGACAGGGACTACAGGAAGGGACCTGGATGTATTTATACTGAAGAGCAGGAGACAGACAGGGACTACAGGAAGCCTGGATGTATTTATACTGAAGAGGAGACAGACAGGGACTACAGGAAGGCTGGAGGTATTTATACTGAAGAGCAGGAGACAGACAGGGACTACAGGAAGGCTGGAGGTATTTACACTGAAGAGCAGGAGACAGACAGGGACTACAGGAAGGCTGGATGTATTTATACTGAAGAGCAGGAGACAGACAGGGACTACAGGAAGGCTGGATGTATTTATACTGAAGAGCAGGAGACAGACAGGGACTACAGGAAGGTTGGAGGTATTTACACTGAAGAGCAGGAGACAGACAGGGACTACAGGAAGCCTGGATGTATTTATACTGAAGAGCAGGAGACAGACAGGGACTACAGGAAGGCTGGAGGTATTTATACTGAAGAGCAGGAGACAGACAGGGACTACAGGAAGGCTGGAGGTATTTACACTGAAGAGCAGGAGACAGACAGGGACTACAGGAAGGCTGGAGGTATTTATACTGAAGAGCAGGAGACAGACAGGGACTACAGGAAGGCTGGAGGTATTTACACTGAAGAGCAGGAGACAGACATGGACTACAGGAAGGCTGGAGGTATTTACACTGAGGAACAGCAGAGACAGACAGGGACTACAGGAAGGCTGGAAGGCTGGATGTATTTATACTGAAGAGCAGGAGACAGACAGGGACTACAGGAAGGCTGGAGGTATTTATACTGAAGAGCAGGAGACAGACAGGGACTACAGGAAGGCTGGAGGTATTTATACTGAAGAGCAGGAGACAGACAGGGACTACAGGAAGCCTGGATGTATTTATACTGAAGAGCAGGAGACAGACAGGGACTACAGGAAGGCTGGAGGTATTTATACTGAGAGGGAGAAGGCAGACAGGGACTACAGGAAGGCTGGAGGTATTTATACTGAAGAGCAGGAGACAGACAGGGACTACAGGAAGGCTGGAGGTATTTATACTGAAGAGCAGGAGACAGACAGGGACTACAGGAAGGCTGGAGGTATTTATACTGAAGAGGAGACAGACAGGGAGACAGACAGGGACTACAGGAAGGCTGGAGGTATTTATACTGAAGAGCAGGAGACAGACAGGGACTACAGGAAGCCTGGATGTATTTATACTGAAGAGCAGGAGACAGACAGGGACTACAGGAAGGCTGGAGGTATTTATACTGAAGAGCAGGAGACAGACAGGGACTACAGGAAGCCTGGATGTATTTATACTGAAGAGCAGGAGACAGACAGGGACTACAGGAAGCCTGGATGTATTTATACTGAAGAGCAGGAGACAGACAGGGACTACAGGAAGGCTGGATGTATTTATACTGAAGAGCAGGAGACAGACAGGGACTACAGGAAGGCTGGATGTATTTATACTGAAGAGCAGGAGACAGACAGGGACTACAGGAAGGTTGGATGTATTTATACTGAAGAGCAGGAGACAGACAGGGACTACAGGAAGCCTGGATGTATTTATACTGAAGAGCAGGAGACAGACAGGGACTACAGGAAGGCTGGACTACAGGTGGATTTTTATACTGAAGACAGCAGGATGACAGACACTGAGGAACAGCAGGAGACAGACAGGGGACTACAGGAATTTATACTGAAGAGCAGGAGGCTGGATGTATTTATACTGAAGAGCAGGAGACAGACAGGGACTACAGGAAGGCTGGAGGTATTTATACTGAAGAGCAGGAGACAGACAGGGACTACAGGAAGCCTGGATGTATTTACACTGAAGAGCAGGAGACAGACAGGGACTACAGGAAGGCTGGATGTATTTATACTGAAGAGCAGGAGACAGACAGGGACTACAGGAAGGACTGGATGTATTTATACTGAAGAGCAGGAGACAGACAGGGACTACAGGAAGGCTGGAGGTATTTATACTGAAGAGCAGGAGACAGACAGGGACTACAGGAAGCCTGGATGTATTTACACTGAAGAGCAGGAGACAGACAGGGACTACAGGAAGGCTGGAGGTATTTACACTGAAGAGCAGGAGACAGACAGGGACTACAGGAAGCCTGGATGTATTTACACTGAAGAGCAGGAGACAGACAGGGACTACAGGGAGCCTGGAGGTATTTACACTGAAGAGCAGGAGACAGACAGGGACTACAGGGACCCTGGAGGTATTTACACTGAAGAGCAGGAGACAGACAGGGACTACAGGGACCCTGGAGGTATTTACACTGAAGAGCAGGAGACAGACATGGACTACAGGAAGGCTGGAGGTATTTACACTGAGGAACAGCAGATGACAGACAGGGACTACAGGAAGGCTGGAGGTATTTATACTGAAGAGCAGGAGACAGACAGGGACTACAGGAAGCCTGGATGTATTTATACTGAAGAGCAGGAGACAGACAGGGACTACAGGAAGCCTGGATGTATTTATACTGAAGAGCAGGAGACAGACAGGGACTACAGGAAGGCTGGAGGTATTTATACTGAAGAGCAGGAGACAGACATGAACTACAGGAAGCCTGGATGTATTTATACTGAAGAGCAGGAGACAGACAGGGACTACAGGAAGGCTGGAGGTATTTATACTGAAGAACAGCAGAGACAGACAGGGACTACAGGAAGCCTGGAGGTATTTACACTGAAGAGCAGGAGACAGACAGGGACTACAGGAAGGCTGGAGGTATTTACACTGAAGGAACAGCAGGAGACAGACAGGGACTACAGGAAGCCTGGATGTATTTATACTGAAGAGCAGGAGACAGACAGGGACTACAGGAAGGCTGGATGTATTTATACTGAAGAGCAGGAGACAGACAGGGACTACAGGAAGGCTGGAGGTATTTATACTGAAGAGCAGGAGACAGACAGGGACTACAGGAAGGCTGGATGTATTTATACTGAAGAGCAGGAGACAGACAGGGACTACAGGGACCCTGGAGGTATTTACACTGAAGAGCAGGAGACAGACAGGGACTACAGGAAGGCTGGATGTATTTATACTGAAGAGCAGGAGACAGACAGGGACTACAGGAAGGCTGGATGTATTTATACTGAAGAGCAGGAGACAGACAGGGACTACAGGAAGGCTGGAGGTATTTATACTGAAGAGCAGGAGACAGACAGGGACTACAGGAAGCCTGGATGTATTTATACTGAAGAGCAGGAGACAGACAGGGACTACAGGAAGGCTGGAGGTATTTATACTGAAGAGCAGGAGACAGACAGGGACTACAGGAAGGCTGGAGGTATTTACACTGAGGAACAGCAGATGACAGACAGGGACTACAGGAAGCCTGGATGTATTTATACTGAAGAGCAGGAGACAGACAGGGACTACAGGAAGCCTGGATGTATTTATACTGAAGAGCAGGAGACAGACAGGGACTACAGGAAGCCTGGAGGTATTTATACTGAAGAGCAGGAGACAGACAGGGACTACAGGAAGCCTGGATGTATTTATACTGAAGAGCAGGAGACAGACAGGGACTACAGGAAGGCTGGAGGTATTTATACTGAAGAGCAGGAGACAGACATGAACTACAGGAAGCCTGGATGTATTTATACTGAAGAGCAGGAGACAGACATGAACTACAGGAAGCCTGGATGTATTTATACTGAAGAGCAGGAGACAGACAGGGACTACAGGAAGGCTGGAGGTATTTATACTGAAGAGCAGGAGACAGACAGGGACTACAGGAAGGCTGGAGGTATTTATACTGAAGAGCAGGAGACAGACAGGGACTACAGGAAGCCTGGATGTATTTATACTGAAGAGCAGGAGACAGACATGAACTACAGGAAGGCTGGAGGTATTTACACTGAGGAACAGCAGGTGACAGACAGGGACTACAGGAAGGCTGGATGTATTTATACTGAGGAACAGCAGATGACAGACAGGGACTACAGGAAGCCTGGATGTATTTATACTGAAGAGCAGGAGACAGACAGGGACTACAGGAAGGCTGGATGTATTTATACTGAAGAGCAGGAGACAGACATGGACTACAGGAAGCCTGGATGTATTTATACTGAAGAGCAGGAGACAGACAGGGACTACAGGAAGGCTGGAGGTATTTATACTGAAGAGCAGGAGACAGACAGGGACTACAGGAAGCCTGGATGTATTTATACTGAAGAGCAGGAGACAGACATGAACTACAGGAATCCTGGAGTTATTTACACAAAGGAGCAGGAGACAGGGACGATAAAGAGTGGATTTGGAGCAGCTATCCCAGGAATCAATACATTAAGTCCCTGTGTCTACTTACAGACTCAGGTCAACATAACATATTGCCTAAAGTGGGGATATGTAACCATATCATCACTCCCAAATAAACCCATGTCAAATTACACAGCGCCCATCTGTTGTCTATAGCATACTATATATAGGCTGTTCATTCTAAACATCTGTTGTCTATAGCATACTATATATAGGCTGTTCATCCTTAACACCTGTTTTCTATAGCATACTGTAGGCTATTCATCCTAAACACCTGTTTTCTATAGCATACTGTAGGCTATTCATCCTAAACATCTGTTTTCTATAGCATACTGTAGGCTATTCATCCTAAACATCTGTTTTCTATAGCATACTGTAGGGTATTCATCTTAACCATCTGTTGTCTATTCATCCTAAACACCTGTTTTCATATAGCATACTGTAGGCTATTCTCTGAAGAGCAGGAGACAGACAGGGACTTAACCATCTGTTTTCTATAGCATACTGTAGGTTATTCATCCTAAACACCTGTTTTCTATAGCATACTATATATAGGCTGTTCATCCTTAACACCTGTTTTCTATAGCATACTGTAGGCTATTCATCCTAAACACCTGTTTTCTATAGCATACTGTAGGCTATTCATCCTAAACATCTGTTTTCTATAGCATACTGTAGGCTATTCATCCTAAACATCTGTTTTCTATAGCATACTGTAGGCTATTCATCCTAAACATCTGTTTTCTATAGCATACTGTAGGCTATTCATCTTAACCATCTGTTTTCTATAGCATACTGTAGGCTATTCATCCTAAACATCTGTTTTCTATAGCATACTGTAGGGTATTCATCTTAACCATCTGTTTTCTATAGCATACTGTAGGCTATTCATCTTAACCATCTGTTTTCTATAGCATACTGTAGGGTATTCATCTTAACCATCTGTTTTCTATAGCATACTGTAGGCTATTCATCTTAACCATCTGTTTTCTATAGCATACTGTAGGCTATTCATCTTAACCATCTGTTTTCTATAGCATACTGTAGGCTATTCATCTTAACCATCTGTTTTCTATAGCATACTGTAGGCTATTCATCTTAACCATCTGTTTTCATCCTAAACTTTTGGTTACATCATTTCTAGGGCTCAGAAGCGTGCAGTTCGGAGCATCCCTGGGGCGGCAGGTAGTCTAGTGGTTAGAGTGTTGGACTAGTAACCGAAAGGGGTGGCAGGGTAGCCTAGTGGTTAGAGTGTTGGACTAGTAACCTGAAAGGTTGCAAGATTGAATCCTCGAGCTGACAAGGAAAACATTGTTGTTCTGCCCCCGAACAAGGCAGTTAACCCACTGTTCCTAGGCCGTCATTGAACATAAGGATTTGTTCTTAACTGACTTGCCTCGTTAAATAAAGGTAAAATTTAAAAATCCTTCTGGTTGTCGGAGGGAATGCTTCTGTTTCCGTGGTGACGGTAAAATGAACCATGAATGGCCCAATCTTTCATGTTGTCACCCCCAAGGCACTAACACAGTGTGATGTCACATGGTTCCAAGAGATATTATATAAATGGGGCTTTGATGTGACAATGAACACTGGTCTCTGTGCGCCAGTAAAATCCCTCCCTCTGCAACTCATGATACCCATGTCCAGGGTTCCATCACATAACCCCAGTGGTGGGGGGGATGTTGTTAGGAAACACAGCTTCAGGAAGTGGAACTGATTTTAACAGAGCCGCAAAATGACAAAAACAGACATTAAAGTGGCTTTATAGTTAGTTACTGTAGTCCTTAAGCTACTACATGTGATTCTGAGCAGAAGGTCATTGTGAAAAGTTGCATAATTGGAAAGAGAGCTGTCTGACCAAAATATGGAAGGACACGCACACATGTACGTCACACACACACACACACACACGCACACACACACGCACACGCGCACGCGCACGCGCACGCACACAGACACACACACACACACACACACACACACACACACACACACACACACACACACACACACACACACACACACACACACACACACACACACACACACACACACACACACACACACACACTCTCTCTCTCTCTCTCTCTCCTCCCTCCTTCCCCTCTCCCTGGTATTGTTTTCTGGTGCACAGAAGACTTTGGGGGGGGGGGAGTATTAATGAACGCAGCGCCCCTGCTTCTTCTTTGACAGTGCCTCTATCCAGTCCGGCTGTTTCCTGGTGACACTGTGTAATACCGGCAGACGACAAGGAGACTGGAGACTGGTCAGAGCCAGAGTGGCTCTCAATCCCCCCCTCCCCCCCAGAGAGGATTTTGTCTAGAAGGGATACATCTTTTGTCAAAATAAACTTTTTGTAGCAGGTTTAAGGAGAATTAACATAGCAGATTAGAAGAATTAGTGCAGCAGTTAAGGAGAATGAGGTTAGGGTTAGGATTAGGGTTAGGGGTTAGGGTTAGGGTTCGGGTTAGGGTTAGGGGTTAGGGTTAGGGTTAGGGTTAGGGTTAGGGTTAGGGTTAGGGTTAGGGTTCGGGTTAGGGTTAGGGTTAGGGTTAGGGTTAGGGTTAGGGTTAGGGTTCGGGTTAGCTAAAAATGACCCCAAAAATGTGAGTCGATTTGACAAAAGCTGTATCAACTCAAATTAAACTCAAATCAAAAGAATGGCACTCCCATCTCATATAGCGCTAGTGAATGAGCAAACCTGGTTTAAAAACAACAAATAAAGCATCACGTCATAGCACAACACTACTCCCCCATGTGACACACTTGTGTGTATGTACTGACATGTATGTGTAATTGACAGATGCACACACACACACACACACACACACACACACACACACACACACACACACACACACACACACACACACACACACACACACACACACACACACACACACACACACACACACACACACACACACACGGTTTTCTGTCTGTAATGTATTTTTCGTTATGTGTCGGACGCCAGTAAGACTAGCTGTCGTCATTGGAGTCGGCTAACGGAGATCCACATGCTTCGTAAACAGGTGTAAACTAACAGGGATGTGTTTACTGACGGGTCCTTTTTTTGATAGCCTGCCAGGTTGTTGCTAATGGCTAACTAACTGAACTAAAGGAAAATACCCAAGACACAATGTCTACATGTTGTCCCTCCAGGTCTGGAGGCAGGATTTATAACAGGAAATGCCATTGCTGGGGGGTGGGAGGTGTGTGTCTGTGTGTACGCATGCATGTGTGTGTGTGTGTGTGTGTGTGTGTGTCTGTGTGTATGCATGCATGTGTGTGTGTCTGTGTATGTGTGTGAGTGTGAGTGTAGGGGGTTGGAGTGAGGTCTGGGGAGGTTTGGGGATCTATCTGACAAGCCGGAGAGTCTGGTTTATATCTTCATCCTCCCGGTGATGGGTTGGGGTTAGGGTGATGGGTTGGGGTCAGGGTGATGGGTTGGGGTTAGGGTGATGGGTTGGGGTCAGGGTGATGGGTTGGGGTCAGGGTGATGGGTTGGGGTCAGGGAGAAGGGTTGGGGTTAGGGTGATGGGTTGGGGTTAGGGTGATGGGTTGGGGTCAGGGTGATGGGTTGGGGTTAGGGTGATGGGTTGGGGTCAGGGTGATGGGTTGGGGTCAGGGTGATGGGTTGGGGTCAGGGAGAAGGGTTGGGGTTAGGGTGATGGGTTTGGGTTAGGGAGATGCGTTGAGGTTAGGGTGATGGGTTGGGGTCAGGGTGATGGTTTGGGGTTAGGATGATGGGTTGGGGTGAGGGTGATTGGTTGGGGATAGGGTGATGGTTTGGGGTTAGGGTGATGAGTTGGGGTTAGGGTGATGGTTTGGGGTTAGGGTGCTGGTTTGGGGTTAGGGTGATGAGTTGGGGTTAGGGTGATGAGTTGGGTTTAGGGTGATGAGTTGGGTTTAGGGTGATGAGTTGGGGTTAGGGTGATGGTTTGGGGTTAGGGTGATGGGTTGGGGTTAGGGTGATGGTTTGGGGTTAGGGTGATGGTTTGGGGTTAGGGTGATGAGTTGGGGTTAGGGTGATGAGTTGGGTTTAGTGTAATGAGTTGGGTTTAGGGTGATGAGTTGGGGTTAGGGTGATGAGTTGGGGTTAGGGTGATGAGTTGGGTTTAGTGTGATGAGTTGGGTTTAGGGTGATGAGTTGGGGTTAGGGTGATGGTTTGGGGTTAGGGTGATGGGTTGGGGTTAGGGTGATGGTTTGGTGTTAGGGTGATGGTTTGGGGTTAGGGTGATGAGTTGGGGTTATGGTGATGGGTTGGGGTTAGGGTGATGTTTTGGGGTTAGGGTGATGGTTTGGGGTTAGGGTGATGGTTTGGGGTTAGGGTGATGGTTTGGGGTTAGGGTGATGGTTCGGTGTTAGGGTGATGGTTTGGGGTTAGGGTGATGGTTTGGTGTTAGGGTGATGGGTTGGGGTTAGGGTGATGGGTTGGCCAACATATGGGTCTGATAAATGTTATCTGAATACACATCATGTGTCTCTCTTTGACACCCTGGGATATGCCAGAGACTCCCCCTCTACTCCTGCTGTCTCTGTCCCTCCTTCTATCTCTCCTGCCCTGCGCCTCCCTCCCTCCCCAAGCTCTGAGCTGAACCCAGGAGAAAGATATTAGATGAATAAATGTCATCCTCTGACCTTGTGTATGGCTCCCAGCCCCCCATGCATCATTGCCTGTCTGGTCTCATTGGCGGACGCACACACACACACACACACACACACACACACACACACACACACACACACACACACACACACACACACACACACACACACACACACACACACACACACACACACACACACACACACACACACACACACACACACACACACACACACACACACACACACACACACACACACACACACACACACACACACACACACACACACACACACACACACACCTTCTCTCACCATTAACAGCCAGTCCACAGGAAATCAAAGGAGAAAGCAGGAAAGCAACATTATATGAGAAAACAGAAAAGCATGATGACTCACCGTTTCTTTGGGTTGTCTTGGTCATGGCAGACAGGCTCTGTAGAAGAGACCAACACAGAGGAGGAGTCAGGATTGGTTTTAAGACTTGACATAAAACTGCAACATTGGTACTGAAACATTGGTAACACTTTACATACAGGTGTGGGATCTTAATTTGATCACCATATTGCAGGACAACTTTACTGTAATGCAGGAAATGTACAATTGAAAGTGTATTTGAGGTTTAAAAAGGCTTTCCCCTTTGAAAATTCAAACTCTATTTTCCCTTCCAAAAAATGTAATCAATCCTCTGTAAAAATGTCCATTAATTATAATCCACATAGTAATTCACATTTCCTGTTGCTACAGGATTGTTTTCCTGCTGTAGCAAACTGGCTCAAATTAAGATCCTGCATCTGTACTGGTTACATTTGTTAGAAGCATCTATGGACCTACTGTCATACCAACAGGCCTGATTCCTACTGCAGGTATGTCAAGTAGGACACATGAGGCCAACAGGCCTGATTCCTACTGCAGGTAAATCCCCCTTCCAGAAAGGGTGTAAATCTCTGACACTTTAAGTGCTCTCTCATAGGAATGGAATTTAATTCAAGCAAATTCTCAAATATGTTTTACCATGTTTTACAGCTGTCTAATATGATTCAGTACCACCATTCATTCTTCAGTGTGTGTATCTGTGTGTGTGTTTGTGTGTGTGTGTGTGTGTGTGTGTGTGTGTGTGTGTGTGTGTGTGTGTGTGTGTGTGTGTGTGTGTGTGTGTGTGTGTGTGTGTGTGTGTGTTGTGTGTGTGTGTGTGTGTGTGTGTGTGTGTGCCTGCCTGTTCCAGAGTGCAGATGGCTCGAGAAGATGTGATTCAAACAAATGATCATTCCGTTGAAAACATACATCAGAAATACAACATACATAACTTTACCTGTCACTTTTAAGTCTGACCTTTGACCCAGTAAATGTGTGTTCTTCTAGGCCTACACGGAGTGACTGTACGCCATGCGGAAGGCACGGGGCAAACATGTCGTTTTCTGATGTGCAAACGCCTCAATCCAAGGCCACAGCAACAGATAAAGAATTTTCGGGCTATGTTGTCCTTAGAGAAGGGGAGAGCGAGAGAGGGTTGTGTGTGTGTGTGTGTGTGTGTGTGTGTGTGTGTGTGTGTGTGTGTGTGTGTGTGTGTGTGTGTGTGTGTGTGTGTGTGTGTGTGTGTGTGTGTGTGTGTGTGTGTGTGTGTGTGTGTGTGGAATGCAGGGGTCTCCCTTGTTCTCTGACATCTGACCTCAGGTCCCGACTGACCTTTGATCTCTGAGCCTGTTTTAATCCAAGACGGGTCCCTGGAATAGATCTGGGGCCAAAGCTTCACACCATGCATATGTTTGTGTAAGAGTGTGTGTGTGTGTTCTTAGGTGAACATTTAACTCATTTAGCAGTGGTGTAGCAGTGATGTAATCAAGTAACTAAACTTGATTCCAAGTTCGAGTCCTAAGTCCCTAGTATTTGAGTCAGAGTCGTTTATACACAGAAATGGTCCACCCACACAGACAGCGTTGTGAAGAAGGCACATCAGCGCCTCTTCAACCGCAAGAGGCTGAAGAAATTTGGCTTATCTAAAACACTCACAAACTTTTACAGACGCAGAATCGAGAGCGTTCTGTCAGGCTGTATCACCGCCTGGTACGGCAATTGCACCGCCCTCAACCGCAAGGCTCTCTAGAGGGTAGTGTGGTCTGCACAACGCATCAGAGGGGGTAAACTACCTGCCCTCCAGGACAACAACAGCACCTGATGTCACAGGAAGGCCAAAAAAGATCATCAAGGACATCAACCACCTGAGCCACTGCCTGTTTACCCCGCTATCATCCAGAAGGCGAGGTCAGTACAGGTGCATCAAAGCTGGGACGAGAGACTGAAAAACAGCTTCTATCTCAAGGCCATCAGACAGCCATCACAGCCATCAGACAGCCATCACTAACATAGAGAGGCTGCTGCCAACATACTGACTCAAATCTCTGACCACTTTAATAAATGTACTTAATAAAGGTACCGCTAGTCACTTCAAATAATACCACTTTAATAATGTTTACATATCCTACATTACTCATATCATATGTATATACTGTATTCTATACCATCTATTGCATCTTGCCTATGCCCCACGCCATCTCTCATCCATATATTTATATGTACATATTCTATTCCTCTCTTTGTATTTGTGTGTATTTGTGTGTATTGGGTAGTTGTTGTGAATTTGTCAGATTACTGTTAGATATTACGGCATAGTCGGATCTGGAAGCACAAGCATTTCGCAACACTCGCATTAACATCTGCTAACCATGTGCATGTGACCAATAACATTTGATTTGATTATACTCAAATCATGAGTCAAGTCCTAAGTCACTAGTGTTTGAGTCTGAGTCGTTACACGCGAGTCACGAGTCACCTAAGTCACTAGTGTTTGAGTCTGAGTCGTTACACGCGAGTCACGAGTCAAGTCCTAAGTCCCTAGTGTTTGAGTCTGAGTCGTTACACTCGAGTCACGAGTCAAGTCCTAAGTCCCGAATGTTTGAGTCCGAATCGTTTGTACTCGAGTCAAGTCACAAGTCCTTCGGGAGTGCTAAAAGCTGCAGTCCAACCGTTTTTGAAGCTGAATTTGATGACATTGTTGCATATTTAACTAGATAATACAGCTTTCTAACATTTGCTGTTTTAATGACTGGTATGTTGAATTATGCAAAAGTCACTACTGGTGGAACCCGAGTCTTCGACTTCAGCACTGCTTTATAGTCATGTTCTAGTGTGTCAGTAAGGCCATATTCATTCATGTATTTATTATTGCCACATACACCAGATAGGTGCAGTGAAATGTGTTGTTTTTTACACGATCATCCATGGTAGTACGGCACACCTGCAGCAATTAGGGTTAAGTGCCTTGCTCAAGGGCACATCGGCAGATTTTTCACCTTGTTGGCTCTGGTATTCAAATCAGCCACCTTACGGTTTCTGGCCCAACTCTCTAACCGCTAGGCTACCTGCCTCCCTGTTTATAAAGCAGGATTACAACTCCTTAACAACATTATCCAGTTGGTCAGGTCACAGTGAAAACTCCAGTATCTACACATCAAATTCTGTGGGAGACGGCTTAGTCCAAAATAGGGTTGGTTCCCTATATAGTGCACTCCTATGGGCCCTGGTCAGAAGTAGTGCCCCAGATAGGATGCCATTTCAGACACAGCCACGGATATATAGCCAACACAAAGCCTCGTCTCATCCTCTCTGTTTGTCGGTGTTGATCAGCTGGGTTGATGGCTGGATAAAACTGTTGTCTTGGTCCCAATCTGTCTGTCTCTGGTTGTGTCCCAAATGGCACCCTACCCTCTATATAGTGAACTAGATTTGAGTAGTTGGACCAGAGTTGGGCCCTGGTCAAAAGTAGAGCAGTAGACCCATTTGGGACTCAAGCCTCAGTCTCTTCCACAACCCAGTGTCTGAGCCCCAGCCATGCATACCTCTTCTAAGTCTTATCTAAATCCCACACAACCACAATCACATTCACCGCTGGCTGGGCTGGCTGGGCTGGCTGGGCTGGATGGGCTGACTGGGCTGGCTGGGCTGGCTGGGCTGGATGGGCTGGCTGGGCTGGCTGGGCTGGATGGGCTGGCTGGGCTGGCTGGGCTGGATGGGCTGGATGGGCTGGCTGGGCTGGATGGGCTGGCTGGGCTGGCTGGGCTGGTTGGGCCACAGTGTGTGTGTCTGTGTATGTTTGTGCAAGTGCGTGTGTGTGTGTGTGTGTGTGTGTGTGTGTGTGTATATGTGTGTGTGTGGCCAGTGGGGATTCAGAGAAAACAACAGAGGGCTTTATCACACACGCAGGTCACATTTCACATGTGGAAATAGAGAGGAATTCCCTCAACAATTTAGTGCCCTTTAATTAACCTTCAACAACACTGGGGAGATACCATTACTGAAGTCCCCCTTTAGGGAGAAGTAGGAAACCCCTTTAGGGAGAAGTAGGAACCCCTTTAGGGAGAAGTAGGAACCCCTTTAGGGAGACGTAGGAACCCCTTTAGGGAGAAGTAGGAAACCCTTTAGGGAGAAGTAGGAACCCCTTTAGGGAGAAGTAGGAACCCCTTTAGGGAGAAGTAGGAACCCCTTTAGGGAGAAGTAGGAACCCCTTTAGGGAGAAGTAGGAACCCCTTTAGGGAGAAGTAGGAACCCCTTTAGGGAGAAGTAGGAACCCCTTTAGGGAGAAGTAGGAACCCCTTTAGGGAGAAGTAGGAACCCCTTTAGGGAGAAGTAGGAACCCCTTTAGGGAGAAGTAGGAACCCCTTTAGGGAGAAGTAGGAACCCCTTTAGGGAGAAGTAGGAACCCCTTTAGGGAGAAGGGAGAAGTAGGAACCCCTTTAGGAGAAGTAGGAACCCCTTTAGGGAGAAGTAGGAACCCCTTTAGGGAGAAGAACCCCTTTAGGGAGAAGTAGGAACCCCTTTAGGGAGAAGTAGGAACCCCTTTAGGGAGAAGTAGGAACCCCTTTAGGGAGAAGTAGGAACCCCTTTAGGGAGAAGTAGGAACCCCTTTAGGGAGAAGTAGGAACCCCTTTAGGGAGATTCATATGTCTAGCTGAAGCCCTTTAGGAGGAGAAGGAACCCCTTTGTTCAGGGAGAAGTAGGAACCCCTTTAGGGAGAAGTTGGAACTGTGTGTGTGTGTGTGTGTGTAGCCCTTTAGGGAGAAGTAACAATTCCCTACTTTTTGTCTACTTCCTGGTGTGTGTACAGTTAATCAATCCCTTTAGAATGGTAGGAACCCCTTTAGGGAGAACCTAACAAAAAATTTGATCCTGTACCTTCTTCCTGTCAAAGCAAGGGCTGATCAAGGTTTTACTGCAACCTACAATCATTACCCCTTTAGGGAGAAGTAGGAACCCCTTTAGGGCTATGCACCACAAACACCACACAACACAGCCAGGACCTTGGCTTGGTATCAGAGGTAGATTCATATGTCTACTTCAGCTGCTCAGCTCAGAGGAGTTGAACTTCTTCTCCCCCTGCCACAACAATCTGTTCATCGCATTCCTCTGTGTGTAGGAGTGTGTGTGTAATCTGTGTGTGTATGTAATCTATGTGTGTGTGTAATGTGTGTGTGTGTGCATAATGTGTGTGTGTAATGTGTGTGTGTAATCTGTGTGTGTGTGTGTGTGTGTGTGTGTAGCCTGCCAGATAACTCCTGTGAACCTTATCATGGCCACTTTAACAATTGGCTTCATTATTGTTTATTTTTATCTACTCACATTTGTCTACTTCCTGGTGTGTGTACAGTTTAGGTTAATCTCAATGCTATGCCATCGGGACAATGGTAGAATCTCTTCTTGTGTGCCTCATTTACTACAGCTAATTTACTGGTGGAGGGAGGGAGGAGGGATTTGAGGCTAGGTGGAGGGAGGGAGGGGGGGAGGGAGGGGGAGGGAGGGGAGGGAGGGAGGGAGGGAGGGAGGGAGGCAGGCAGGCAGGCAGGCAGGCAGGCAGGCAGGCAGGCAGGCAGGCAGGCAGGCAGAGAGAGAGAGAGAGAGAGAGAGAGAGAGAGAGAGAGAGGGAGAGAGAAAAAGAGAAAGAGAGAGAGGGAGGGAGGGAGGTAGGAGAGAGAGACAAAGAAAGAAAGAAAGAAAGAAAGAAAGAAAGAAAGAAAGAAAGAAAGAAAGAAAGGGGGGAAGGAGAGAGAGGGAGAAAGGGAGAGAGGGAGAGCGAGAGAGTGTGAGAGTGTGTGTATTTGTGTCTGTGCATGTCTCCATGTGCACGTGTGTGTACGTTATGCAGGGTGTGTATGACACAGGGGGCAAACAACACTATGCAATGCAGTGCTTTGGCATGTGGCTCGAGTCTTGCATGACGTAAATCGAGTCCGCCATGCCAGACCTCCAGACCACCACCCCTACCACCACCTTCCCCTCCCCCAAAAAACTATCTACAGCTGCGGACTGGGCCCAATGACTCTGACCACCCATAGTCTCAGCAGACCCAGGGATTAGACAGGCTCAAGCCAAGCAGATCCATTCTCTCTCACCTCACCAGATGGTTTAATTGGTACCAGTGGCATGGCTAAGCTTTGGCCAGGTAAACTGGACAGAGAGGGATGGAAGGAGGAGGACACTGTGTGTGAGAAGGAGAAGGGGAGAGAGGAGTGGGAAGGGGGGAAAGAGAGAGAAAGAGAGTCAAGCAGAGTGTTTCTGTGTGCGTGTGTTTGTATGTGTGTGTTTGTATGTGTGTGCGTGTACAGAGGGCCTTGGTTTGATCTTTTCTCTGGTCTGTGACTGCAGTGTGAGTGTGACAGACCTATCAGCCCTGCACTTATAATGGAATTCATCTCCACACTCTAAGCCCTGCGCGCACATGCCCTTAAAAACGTTCTCTCTCTTTTCACTGCACCCCACTTCTCAGAGACAAGCCCCCGTCCTCCGCCTCCCTCGCCCTTACACCTTCTCCCCTCTCGCTATACCCCATTCCACCTTTTAACAATTTCCAGATGTGTCACATTACATTTGAAGTGTGTCAACAGGACGTGATGTCATCTTTCCTGGTAAGTGAGGGACTACTTCCTGGTAAAGAAATGAGGCCTATACATGGAAAAGGCTGTACGGACACTCCTGACCTGCTTTGGTTTGTAACAGGTCAGCAGTGTTCGTTTAGCCTCTCCCTCCACCTGTCATGCGTTTCAGATTACGTTTGGAATTTTTTGAAATTATATTTAACCACACAGGTCAATTTTGCGTAAGTTAAACACAAAACACAGGTGGTATTATAGAATGCGTTATAACATTAGATTCAAGACATATTCAAATTCCTATTCTTATTCTGTACACATCATTGCACCACTGCCTGAAGTACATCACATGTTCATAATGTGATATATACAGATGGGTCCTAGGAAGTGTTTAACATGAATCTACGTTGGGAAATGGGCACAGTTTACTGAGTGGCTTAAGGAAGCAGACAGCTTCAGCAGCTGCTAGCTGATCATTCCCACACAGGCTGCCAGCCGTGTACTTGCCCTCTTGTTCAACCTGCTGGACATGAGATACGGTCTGTACAGGAGTGATGTTGATGGAAAAAGGGAGAGGAGAGAAAGAGAGAGTGACACAGACATGCCCCCCTCACGCACACGCACACACTCACACACAGACCCACCCCGCACACACAGACCCAACCCCCACACACGGACCCACACCCCACACACAGTGTGTTTGTTTAGAGCACCAAGCCAAAGCAGCAGGCTTCTGGTTTCATCCAGTGTCTGCTGGGATTTAGTGTTAGGCCCTCTGAGTGTAAACGGCTGGCAGGCCAGTGGAATCCATCAACAGACGAGAGATAAACTAACTCCTACCTTCCCCTTCTCCTCCCAACTCCTACCTCCTCCTCCTCCTCCCACTACCACAGACTGGCCTTGTCTGGTCTGGTCCTCCTATCACACTGAGGTCATTGCTGTCCTCCTCCTGACTAACACCTCTTCTTTTTTGCCTCGTTGTTCATGATATGGCATTCGTCTCCTGGCTCTGTGTCTTACCAAGTAGAGAAAATGGGGATCAGTCTCATGAGCTCCTGGATTAGCATGAGCCTGACTCCAGTAACAATGCTAGCTACTGGATTAGCCAACGGTGCATTGGGGGACAACAACAGAGTGGGCTGAGTCCCAGAGCAGGGTTGAAATGCCTCATATGGAGGACAGAGGCCAGAGACCTCCTGTTTAATGACCTACCTACCTACCCCCTCTCTCTCTCTCTCTCTCTCTCTCTCTCCCCCTCGCTCTCTCTCTCTGTTATTTCTCTCTCTCTCTCTCTCTCTCTCTCTTCTCTCTCTCTCTCTCTCTCTCTCTCTTCCTCACACAGACTCAAATACACATTGACAAGGGCATGCACATGTGTGGGCAAACACAGATACGCATACACACACATGCACACAAGTGCTTGTGGGCACACACACACGCAGCTGCACCTCCAGATTTCACACACAATGCCACCAGATACCCAACACCTTCAGACATTTAATTTAACACACCCTACCTTCTAATGCCAGACATGAGCCCTAACCAAACACAAACACCTTCATCATGACGTCTGTTAATAAGGACCACATTCTAAGTCAAGACTCACGGTTTGACCGTTGTGTCTAAGTAGTGGCTGTGTTGAGTTGTGGGTGAGATTATGTCATTCACACACACACACACACACACACACACACACACACACACACACACACACACACACACACACACACACACACACACACACACACACACACACACACACACACACACACACACACACACACACACACACACACACACACACACACACACACACACACACACACACACACACACACACCGCAGGCCTGCTGTGAGTGCCGCTGGCTGCATCACACCTGGTGTTACGATGCGTGCCTGTTGTGTGTCGGTGATCTGCTCCGCTTCAAGTGTGTTTGTTTGTTGCATGATTTACAGACGTTCATTCGGGCTGGAGGGGGTTTCGAGATGCCTCAGTTTACCTGTCATAGAGAAGATTTATCATCTATAACATTATCACACAAATATGTGTGTGTGTGTGTGTGTGTGTGTGTGTGTGTGTGTGTGTGTGTGTGTGTGTGTGTGTGTGTGTGTGTGTGTGTGTGTGTGTGTGTGTGTGTGTGTGTGTCCTTTTGATGTACTAACCAAAAATAATAATAATAACAATAATAATAACAGCAGTAAAAATAACAACATTAATAACAGTAATATTAACAATAACAATAATAATAACAATAATCATTATAATAATACTAATAACACATGCATACACACACGCGCACACACACACACACACACTCACAAGCACTATTAACACTATTAATCTCTCTCTCAGCAACTAATATGTGTAATGCGGTGCGTGCTGGTGGCAGGGAAGTCAGACGCAGGAGAATGAACTTGGTAAAAACTGAGCTGTTAAATAAACATTCAAGAGACCTCAGAAAACAAAAGTATACAAAAATAACATAATAGGGTGCAAAACCGGTCACACACCAGAACAAAATACCACACCTACATACAACAAACAATCTCTGACAAGGACATGAGGGGAAACAGAGGGTAAATACACAACATGTAATGAATGGGATTGGAACCAGGCGTGTAGGAAGACAAGACAAAACCAATGGAAAATGAAAAAAGGATCAATGATGGCTAGAAGGTCGGTGACGTCGACCGCCGAACACCACCCGAACAAGGAGAGGCAACGACTTCAGGGGAAGTCGTGGCAATACGCAAGACATCATGATATTACTGTTAGTAAAAATATCAGACAGAGCTGATATGGAAGCAGAGATGGTATGTAAGATACTACTATTAGTGGTATGTAACACTACATATCCAGTCATAACACTACAGAACCAGTCATAACACTACAGATCCAGTCATAACACTACAGGACCAGTCATAACACTACAGGACCAGTCATAACACTACAGATCCAGTCATAACACTACAGATCCAGTCATAACACTATAAGACCAGTCATAACACTACAGATCCAGTCATAACACTACAGATCCAGTCATAACACTACAGATCCAGTCATAACACTACAGGACCAGTCATAACACTACAGATCCAGTCATAACACTACAGATCCAGTCATAACACTATAAGACCAGTCATAACACTACAGATCCAGTCATAACACTACAGATCCAGTCATAACACTACAGATCCAGTCATAACACTACAGATCCAGTCATAACACTACAGGACCAGTCATAACACTATAAGACCAGTCATAACACCACAGATCCAGTCATAACACTATAAGACCAGTCATACCACTACATATCCAGTCATAACACTACATATCCAGTCATAACACTACAGATCCAGTCATAAGACTATAAGACCAGTCATAACACTACAGATCCAGTCATAAGACTATAAGACCAGTCATAACACTACAGGACCAGTCATAACATTACAGATCCAGTCATAACACTACAGATCCAGTCATAACACTACACATCCAGTGATAACACTACAGATCCAGTCATAACACTACAGGACCAGTCATAACACTACAGATCCAGTCATAACACTACAGATCCAGTCATAACACTACAGGACCAGTCATACCACTACATAACACTACAGGTCATAACACTACAGTCATAACACTATAGGACCAGTCATAACACTACAGATCCAGTCATAAGACCAGTCATAACACTACAGATCCAGTCATAACACTACAGACCAGTCATAACACTACAGGACCAGTCATAACACTACAGATCCAGTCATAACACTACAGGACCAGTCATAACACTACAGGACCAGTCATAACACTACAGATCCAGTCATAACACTATAGGACCAGTCATAACACTACAGGACCAGTCATAACACTACAGATCCAGTCATAACACTATAGGACCAGTCATAACACTACAGGACCAGTCATAACACTACAGATCCAGTCATAACACTATAGGACCAGTCATAACACTACAGATCCAGTCATAACACTACAGATCCAGTCATAACACTACAGGACCAGTCATAACACTACAGATCCAGTCATAACACTACAGATCCAGTCATAACACTACAGATCCAGTGATAACACTACATATCCAGTGATAACACTACATATCCAGTGATAACACTACAGATCCAGTCATAACACTACAGATCCAGTCATAACACTACAGATCCAGTGATAACACTACATATCCAGTGATAACACTACATATCCAGTGATAACACTACAGATCCAGTCATAACACTACAGAACCAGTGGTGTGGTGGATGTTGAATGCACGTAAATGCCCATTACTCACCTTTTTCATTTTCTGTAAGAGTTTACCCACCAGTATATGGAACGGTACTTTACTCACCACGAATGGCGATTAGCGTTTTCCCACCAATTATGTTTGACCACTACGTCACTGAACAGGATGGTATTATGGGCCCAGCGGACTGGGGGTCGTCAGTTTGCCATTGTGTTTCTTTCTTTCTGGTGGCTCAAAGTTAGAAGATGTAGGGACATGCTGTCCAGTAGGTGGACTGAATCATTTCCTTGAAGTTTACAAAGAGACAGAGAATTCTGCATCAGTTAGGTTTTTCACCACAAAAGTCATGAGTAACGTGACAACGTTTTACAAAACAATTTCACATTTCAGTATTATTTTTTTCTTCTTCTTCCATGTCTTGTTAATTACAAGGCCTGTCTCCCACCGACTGAGAAAAAACCCTCTGTGTTCTGCCCAGTTTTTGGAATACCTAATTACAATCCATGCAACCTTGAATCGGCAGGAAATAAGAGATTTCCGTACAGAGGTAAAGAAGAAGTTCATTTTTTTCCACATCCTGTTCCAAAAACAATCTTCTTTTTCTCTCCTCTTTTCTTTCCCTCTCCTTTTTGACCGTGGCTGAGAGACTGAGAGGCTGAGAGGGGCTGAGAGGCTCGTTGGGCTGAGAGGGACTGAGGGAATGAGAGGGGCTGAGGGGCTGAGAGGCTGAGGGAGGCCTCTGTTTGTGCTCCTGCAGCTGTGTGTTCAGCGCAGATTGGCCTCAGTCAGGGTCAGGGATAACAACACAGCAGAAAGCCGACTAACTCGGCCATGACCGGACAGTATACCCACAGAGACACCCCCATGTGACATTGAAATAATGCTGGTTTCCCACCATGCTGTTGACTGACTTTAATTCAAATTTTGTCTGTAGAGCAACAGAGGAATGTGAAGGTAAGCAATTGTAGGCCTGTATAATAAGTTATAGATATTATTAGCATGTACAAGAATGGATGTGAGGGAGAGGGAGGGAAATAGAGAGAGAGAAAGAGGGAGAGAGTAATATTGCCAGAGAGAGAGAGAGAGAGAGAGAGAGAGAGAGAGAGAGAGAGAGAGAGAGAGAGAGAGAGAGAGAGAGAGAGAGAGAGAGAGATCCAGTTCTATATAGGCCCATTGGAAAGCCAAGGTGTGGTTTCTGGTTGTGGATAAAGGATGTTCGGGGACTGTGTGTTGGTGGCCACTTGCCAAACAGGACGAGAGAGAGAGGAAGGACAAGCGACAGCTACAGCCTGTGGCCTTATCACAGACGCCTCAGCACAGCTATTGTCCACATCCACACAAGATAACTAAACACATGCATAACTAACCCAACAGGCGATAAATCAAAAAGTAGTCCCTGTTGTGTCCATCTACAAGCATCTATATCTATATTCTTGCCTAACCCTTTGGACCTAACAGGTACAAGACAACTCGGACACTTGTAATTCTAACACCTAATTACAGCATTACATCACGCACTGTCAAACAGCGGCGAGATATGACAGATGGTTTGTTTTGAGCATGGTTGCCAGGGAGATGGAAGACAGAACCAATGCCAAGAGTTTGGATGGTTATGGGATGGTTATGGAATGTTGAGAGGCGATGGAGCTGCCAGAGTTTGTATAGGTCTGATTCTTTATTTATTTGTATTGAATAATAAAACATAAAGCCACTCAACAAGCCACTCAACAAGCCACTCAACATTTACATTACATTCAGTCATCTAGCAGACACTCCCATCCAGAGTGACCCACAGGAGCAACCAGGGTCAAGCGCCCCTATCTGCCCAAACTCCCAACCGCCAGGCCACCAACCATCCAAGATCCCCCGCACAGTTCCCAAGAGCTGCCCCTCAACCATCCGAGACCACCCACAGTTCCCAAGAGCTGCCCCTCAACCATCCGAGACCACCCACAGTTCCCAAGAGCTGCCCCTCAACCATCCGAGACCCCCCACAGTTCCCAAGAGCTGCCCCTCAACCATCCGAGACCACCCCACAGTTCCCAAGAGCTGCCCCTCAACCATCCGAGACCCCCCACAGTTCCCAAGAGCTGCCCCTCAACCATCCGAGACCACCCCACAGTTCCCAAGAGCTGCCCCTCAACCATCCGAGACCACCCCACAGTTCCCAAGAGCTGCCCCTCAACCATCCGAGACCACCCCACAGTTCCCAAGAGCTGCCCCTCAACCATCCGTATCGTGTCCACAGTTCCCAAGAGCTGCCCCTCAACCATCCGAGACCCCCCCACAGTTCCCAAGAGCTGCCCCTCAACCATCCGAGACCACCCCACAGTTCCCAAGAGCTGCCCCTCAACCATCCGTGACGTCGCCACAGTTCCCAAGAGCTGCCCCTCAACCATCCGAGACCCCCCACAGTTCCCAAGAGCTGCCCCTCAACCATCCAAGACCCCCCACAGTTCCCAAGAGCTGCCCCTCAACCATCCGAGACCCCCCACAGTTCCCAAGAGCTGCCCCTCAACCATCCACTCCCCACAGTTCCCAAGAGCTGCCCCTCAACCATCCGAGACCACCCCCAGTTCCCAAGAGCTGCCCCTCAACCATCCGAGACCCCCCACAGTTCCCAAGAGCTGCCCCTCAACCATCCGAGACCCCCCCACAGTTCCCAAGAGCTGCCCCTCAACCATCCGAGACCCCCCCACAGTTCCCAAGAGCTGCCCCTCAACCATCCGAGACCCCCCCACAGTTCCCAAGAGCTGCCCCTCAACCATCCAAGACCACCCCACAGTTCCCCAAGAGCCCAAGAGCTGCCCTCAACCATCCGAGACCCCCCACAGTTCCCAAGAGCTGCCCCTCAACCATCCGAGACCACCCCACAGTTCCCAAGAGCTGCCCTCAACCATCTGAGACCCCCCACAGTTCCCAAGAGCTGCCCCTCAACCATCCGAGACCCCCCCACAGTTCCCAGAGCTGCCCCTCAACCATCCGAGACCCCCCACAGTTCCCAAGAGCTGCCCCTCAACCATCCGAGACCCCCCACAGTTCCCAAGAGCTGCCCCTCAACCATCCGAGACCCCCCACAGTTCCCAAGAGCTGCCCCTCAACCATCCGAGACCCCCACAGTTCCCAAGAGCTGCCCCTCAACCATCCGAGACCCCCCACAGTTCCCAAGCTGCCCCTCAACCATCCGAGACCACCCCACAGTTCCCAAGAGCTGCCCCTCAACCATCCGAGACCACCCCACAGTTCCCATAAGCTGCCCCTCAACCATCCAGTTAGTATACAGTTCCCAAGAGCTTGTCAACCATCCGAGACCACCCCACAGTTCCCAAGAGCTGCCCCTCAACCATCCAAGACCACCCCACAGTTCCCAAGAGCTGCCCCTCAACCATCCAAGACCCCCCACAGTTCCCAAGAGCTGCCCCTCAACCATCCGAGACCCCCCACAGTTCCCAAGAGCTGCCCCTCAACCATCCAAGATCCCGACAGTTCCCAAGAGCTGCCCCTCAACCATCCGAGTCAGAAATAGGTCTCTCATAAGTCAGAAACTCCCCCTCCCCACTCCCCACCGTCACAGTCCACCATCCCCCATGTATAGGTCAGAGTTAGTATAAGTCAGAGTTTGTATAGGTCAGAGTTAGTATAGGTCAGAGTTAGTATAAGTCAGAGTTTGTATAGGTCAGAGTTAGTATAAGTCAGAGTTTGTATAGGTCAGAGTTAGTATAAGTCAGAGTTTGTATAGGTCAGAGTTAGTATAAGTCAGAGTTTGTATAGGTCAGAGTTAGTATAAGTCAGAGTTTGTATAGGTCAGAGTTAGTATAAGTCAGAGTTTGTATAGGTCAGAGTTAGTATAAGTCAGAGTTTGTATAGGTCAGAGTTAGTATAAGTCAGAGTTTGTATAGGTCAGAGTTAGTATAAGTCAGAGTTTGTATAGGTTAGAGTTAGTATAAGTCAGAGTTTGTATAGGTCAGAGTTAGTATAAGTCAGAGTTTGTGTAGGTCAGAGTTAGTATAAGTCAGAGTTTGTATAGGTTAGAGTTAGTATACATAACAAGCACATCTATGTTAGAATAGAATCTGGGGTGCTACATTTAACAAACGGTTGAGGGATGTCTATCTATGCGTGCTGCACCATAGGGCTCTGGTCAAAAGTAGTGCACTATATACAGTAGGACAAAGGGAGCCATTTGGGACATAACCAACAGAGAGGTTAACAGAAGGTTTGTTTTTTGGCGGCCCTGTGCTGTTGGGGAACTCTTTTGCCAGAGAGTGATTGATATGTTGTTTCCGACTGTACCATTTAAGGGGCCTCTGCCCTGACATGTGACATCCTCTACTGCTGCCACCAACCCCCTAAGAATAGCACCATGTTAAATAGCACCACACAACAAAAGACTGGGAAGCCACTATGACACACCTCATCAGTCATATTTTATATCAAATCATAATATGATCCTAGAAAATTGACAATTTCATGTTACATGACCAAAAGATAAGACAATTAAACAAAGAAGATATAAGGCAAATCACCACAGATCCCACCACATACCTCATTATGACAAACAATCACATCCCAATTTAACTTAATTTACCTTAATCCTAGCTGCTATAACTTAACACCTCCGTTAAAATAGCTCCCGCTACAACGCAAAGACAGCAACCTGCCACGGCAACCACGAGCATGAGGCCAAACAATAACAAACTTTACTGCCGAGAGAAAGACACCTGCTATGGTGCACCATCCACCACCACAACCACACAACAACACACAATAATGAAAACCACCTGCTAGGTCAGCACACACCGCACACAGAACCCCAACGACTGTACAGCGTAGCCAAGAATAGCCACTCGCTATGGCTCTGTCACTGCAATCCATACATTGTGACACATACCTTAGTCAGTGTCCATTCAAAACAACACGCCAAAGCCACATGTCAGGATTCTAGGACTTTGTCACTGTTACATAAACACCAGTTGTCATGAGAGAACAAAATGGTGGCATGCTTGATGAAGACTGTGGAGTGGTGAAGGTTAGCAGTGCTTACTTGGAATACATTTTCATTTATCAAAAATGTTTGTTTTTAAAGATGGAGTTCAGTCTTATCTCCAACCAAAAGTCAAACCATGGAGACAGATAGGGAAAGTATAACATTATAGACAGTGTGTGTGTGTGTGTGTGTGTGTGTGTGTGTGTGTGTGTGTGTGTGTGTGTGTGTGTGTGTGTGTGTGTGTGTGTGTGTGTGTGTGTGTGTGTGTGTGTGTGTGTGTGTGTGTGAGAGGGGGCATTTAGCACAATGACCAATCACAATGATCAATCACACACACACACACACACACACACACACACACACACACACACACACACACACACACACACACACACACACACACACACACACACACACACACACACACACACACACACACACAGTGCAGGCCACTGCCATCAACAAGATAAAGAGGGAGTCCTGCTGTTGTGGACATTTGTGCCATTGTCATGTCCAAGGAACACATGCTGCATCAATGGAATATCTGTCTACATGTTGAAAATACTCACAATTAACCCAATGTCCGTGCCTGCTCATAAACTGTCCATTATAGACCTCCCCCTCATTCATTTCCTGTCTATAATCCAATCGGATACTCTAATTAGATTAGTGTGAATTGTGGGTTGTGTTCAGTTTGGTACTGAATGTTGCAGATATGAAATACAATGAACAGACATGCTATAACTTTTGGAAGCAGACATGTTAGATATGTGACACAATGAACAAATGTAACAGGGTTGCTTATGTTTCCACTTGCATCTAAAGAAAGGTGTATTTAATGTTCAAGCATTCTTATTGGTTGGTTCAACTATGATGACAATAAGGCGTGTTGTGATTGGCCCCGCTTGCAGATAGGGGAAGATCGGGAACGTCAGGTCTTCCCAGTATGAAAATGTGATGTAAGGGGTGGGTCACGTTCTGAATACTGTTTTCTATTTTCTATTTTACAATGTGTACAAGTTTGCTGTACATTACTGATTTATACATGTGTGGGTATATGGTACCTGTTAGGGATTGGGGGGCTTTCTGGAATGTGCTTGGTATATGATTGCTGTAAATAAGTGTGTTAGCTAACTTACAACAATACAATGGTCACATAAGATCACTGCTGACACAGTTGTCTTCATGCTACAGGTTTTGCCATCGACAGCCATTAATAACATTAAGCCCTGCACAACCAACATGCTGTTTCCTATTTAACAACAGGTATTTACACATGTTATATTTTGTATTGTATTTTTCTATTTTGTTCGCCCAGTATGAAAATGTGATGCAAGTGATTTTGCCATCGACAGCCATTAATAACATTAAGCCCTGCACAACTAACGTGCTGTTTCCCATTTAACAACAGCAACAGAAATAAATGATGCTCAACTGGGACCACTGGCTGATGTGATTCATTAGGAGAAAACACAACGCAAGGAGAGTACGATTTACATCTGTTACACAGACATGCTATAACTTTTGGAAGTAGACATGTTAGATATGTAATACAATGAAGAGACGCTACAACTTTCGGGAACCCTACATGTTAGAGATTAATGTCTGCAGTGCATGTCCTAGGCCTACTGAACACGACTGTGAGCAACTAATGCCCATTGATATCGATGCTAATAAATCGCTGTTTTGTTCAGTTAACTTAGTTGGCATGTGAGCATGCAAATAGATAGATATTTTGATTAGCCAGCTTGAGTCTAAGCATGCTAGAAAGCTTTAGCTGTGTTTGCATGTGTTTGCATGCTAATAAATATATGTTTTATTTACTTAGCCACTGTGTTAATATGCTAAAAACTAGGTTTAGCTATCCAGCGTGTTAGCAGTCCTAGCTCATAACCCTCTTCAGTGCAGACGTTAGCCATGTGCTGAGGGCTCACTTGTGAATCCAACACTAGCCTGACCAAGATCAGTAGCAGGATCTCCTCCCTGCTGTCATTTAATTACATTAGCCAGACCCTTGAGCTCTCTTTTCCCTTTCTCTGCACATTCCTCCCTTTCTTCTCGTCCCATCTCAGACATAGATGGTGACCTATTTTCCATTAGAATTCCTTGGGCCTACACCCCTCGAGTGGCTGACATCTTCCTTATGAGGGGTCGCTCACGTTCCTGCCATTTGTGTGGATATGACTAGACAGGAATGAGTGATTAGGTCTGCCACATGATAAATGAGTCAGTCTGTCTCTATCACTTTCATGCACCCCCTCTCTATCTCTCTATCGCTCTATCGCTCTATCGCTCTCCCTCTAAGTGCATACCAAATGTCACCCTTGGGGTGGCAGGTAGCCTAGTGGTTAGAGTGTTTGGTCAGTAACCGAAAGGTTGCTGGATTTAATCCCTGAGATGACAAGGTAAAAATATGTCGTTCTGCTCCTGAACAAGGCAGTTAATCCACCCCTTTTTTCCATTTTCGCCTAAAATGACATACCCAAATCTAACTGTCTGTAGCTCAGGACCTAAAGCAAGGATATACATATTCTTGATAACATTTGAAAGGAAACGCTTTGATGTTTGTCGAAGTGTCCTATTCCGAAAGACGACAAAGAACCCATTACTCCTGCCAACAGTCAACCTATTAGTCTACTCCCTACACCCAGTAAGATATTGGAGGGTATTGTGAGTAGACAAATATTGGAGTACATGGAAAAGATTGATCTGATTACAGCCAATCAGCATGCTTATCGCTAAAACCATTCCACTACCACTGCATTGGTTGACATGACTGACCAGTGGCCCAATGCTATGGATAATGGCATGTTTGTACTATTTTTAGATTTCAGTGCAGTATTTGATTTAGTCGATCATGAAATAATTTTGACAAAATTAATGCATTATGGTTTTAAGGAGGTAGCATTGAATTGGGTACAGTCATATCTAACTGACAGGAAACAGACCACCTATATAAATGGTTAATTTTCTTCCCCTCATGGGTTAACCTGTGGAATACCGCAGGGCAGCTGCCTTGGGCCGCTTCTTTATTTAATATATACCAACGACCTTCCCTATGCCTTAGCTGAAACTCAAGCTACTATATTTGCAGATGATACAACAATTTATGCAGGAAGACAATCGGTTCAACAGGTACAGCAAGCTTTACAAGGAGATTTGGAGAATATCAGGGAGTGGGTTTGCCAAAACAAACTTGTTTTAAACACCAAGAAAATCAAAATTATGTTGGTCTGTTCCACGAGGAAAAGGACAAAACAGCATGGGATACAATTATGGGAGGAGTACATATTGAAGAAGTGACAGAAACCAAACTATTGGGAGTGCAGCTAGACAACTGCTTATCATGGTCGTCTCAAATAACTAATCTATGTAAAACAATTATTAAAACAGCATGCATAATCAGAAGGATAGCAAAATATTTACCAGGAAAAATTATTCAGCAAATAACACAAGTATTAATTGAGAGTCAGGTAACCTACTGTTCTGTGGTCTGGGGAAATGCATCATCAAGTGAAGTTAGGAGGCTGCAGAATGCACAGAACAAAGCAGCAAGGATTGTTTTAAGGTGGAGATATGGTTCTTCTGTTGCAGTCATGCGCAATGTTCATGGTTGGTCATCAATCGACAAGATAATTGAAAAAAACAAGAGACAGACATTCCGTAAATACTAGGAATAGATTGTCCACCATCTATGCGTTATCCAGACAGAAAAGAGAAATAGGCAAAATAACATTTTGATTTAGAGCAATAAGGAAATTGAATAAATTAACTGAGAAAACCAGAAACCTTTCAATATATACATTTAAACATTTTTTTTTACATTTAATACATAGAAATGTTGTGGGACTATAGTAGATGAAGAATCAATATTTTTTAGATTGAGTATTTATTGGGTCATTATGTTCAAATCAAATAAAATAAAATGTTATTTGTGACTAACACATGGTTAGCAGATGTTAATGCGAGTGTAGCGAAATGCTTGTGCTTCTAGTTCCGACAATGCAGTAATAACCAACGAGTAATCTAACCTAACAATTCCACAAAAACTACCTTATACACACAAGTGTAAAGGGATAAAGAATATGTACATTAAAGATATATGAATAAGCAAGGCATAGGCAAGATGCAGTAGATGGTATTGAGTACAGTATATACATATGAGATGAGTAATGTAGGGTATGTAAACATAAAAGTGCCATGGTTTAAAGTGGCTAGTGATACATGTATTACATAAAGATGGCAAGATGCAGTAGATGGTATAGATAACAGCATATACATATGAGATGAGTAATGTAGGGTTTGTAAACATTAAATTAAGTGGCATTGTTTAAAGTGGCTAGTGATACATTTTTTTTTACATCAATTTCCATTATTAAAGTGGCTGGAGTTGAGTCTGTATGTTGGCAGCAGCCACTCAATATTAGTGGTGGCTGTTTAACAGTCTGATGTCCTTGAGATAGAAGCTGTTTTTCAGTCTCTCGGTCCCTGCTTTGATGCACCTGTACTGACCTCGCCTTCTGGATGACAGCGGGGTGAAGAGGCAGTGGCTCTGGTGGTTGTTGCCCTTGATGATCTTTATGGCCTTCCTGTGACATCGGGTGGTGTAGGTGTCCTGGAGGGCAGGTAGTTTGCCCCCGGTGATGCTTTGTGCAGAGCTCACTACCCTCTGGAGAGCCTTACGGTATTGGGCGGACAGTTGCCGTACCAGGCGGTGATACATCCCGACAGGATGCTCTCGATTGTTTATTTCTTCAGCCTACTGAGGTTGAAGAGGCGCTGCTGCGCCTTCTTCGCAACACTGTCTGTGTGGGTGGACCAATTCAGTTGGTCCATGATGTGTATGCCAAGGAACTTAAAACTTACTACCCTCTCCGCTACTGTCCCATCGATGTGGATAGGGGGGTGCTCCCTCTGCTGTTTCCTGAAGTCCACGATCATCTCCTTTGTTTTGTTGACGTTGAGTGTGAGGTTATTTTCCTGACACCACACTCCAAGGCCCCTCACCTCCTCTCTGTAGGCCATCTCATCGTTGTTGGTAATCAAGCCTACCACTGTAGTGTCGTCCGCAAACTTGATGATTGAGTTGGAGGGGTGCATGGCCACGCAGTCGTGGGTGAACAGGGAGTACAGGAGAGGGCTCAGAACGTACCCTTGGGGGGCCCCAGTGTTGAGGATCAGCGGGCTGGAGATGTTGTTACCTACCCTCACCACCTGGGGGCGACCCGTCAGGAAGTCCAGTACCCAGTTGCACAGGGCGGGGTCGAGACCCAGGGTCTCGAGCTTGATGATGAGTTTGGACGGTACTATGGTGTTAAATGCTGTAGATGAACAGCATTCTCACATAGGTATTCCTCATGTCCAGATGGGTTATAGGGCAGTGTGCAGTGTGGTTACGATTGCATCGTCTGTGGACCTATTGTGGCAGTAAGCAAATTGGAGTGGGTCTAGGGTGTCAGGTAGGGTGGAGGTGATATGGTCCTTGACTAGTCTCTCAAAGCACTTCATGATGTCGGAAGTGAGTGCTACGGGGTGGTAGTCGTTTAGCTCAGTTACCTTAGCTTTCTTGGGAACAGGAACAATGGTGGCCCTCTTGAAGCATGTGGGGACAGCAGACTGGGATAAGGATTGATTGAATATGTCCTTAACACGGCTGTGTTTGCGCTTGCTCTGAGGACGCGGCTGGGGATGCCGTCTGGGCCTGCAGCCTTGCGAGGGTTAACACGTTTAAATGTTTTACTCATGTCGGCTGCAGTGAAGGAGAGTCCGCAGGTTTTGGTAGCGGGCCGTGTCAGTGGCACTGTATTGTCCTCAAAGCGTTATTTAGTCTGTCTGGGAGCAAGACATCCTGGTCCGCGACGGGGCTGGTTTTCTTTTTGTAATCCGTGATTGACTGTGGACTCTGCCACATACCTCTTGTGTCTGAGCCGTTGAATTGCGACTCTACTTTGTCTCTATACTGACGCTTAGCTTGTTTGATTGCCTTGCGGAGGGAATAGCTAAACTGTTTGTATTCGGTCATGTTTCCGGTCACCTAGCCCTGGTTAAAAGCAGTGGTTAGCGATTTCAGTTTCGTGCGAATGCTGCCATCAATCCACGGTTTCTGGTTTGGGAATGTTTTAATAGTTGCTGTGGGTACGACATCGCCAATTCACTTTCTAATGAACTCGTTCACCGAATCAACGTATTCGTCAATGTTGTTGTTGGACGCAATGCGGAACATATCCCAATCCACGTGATCGAAGCAGTATTGAAGCGTGGAATCAGATTGGTCGGTCCAGCGTTGAACAGACCAGAGCGCGGGAGCTTCCTGTTTTAGTCTTTGTCTATAGGCTGGGAGCAACAAAATTAAGTCGTGGTCAGGTTTTCCGAAAGGAGGGCGGATGAAGGCCTTATATGCGTCGCTGAATAACAATGATCCAGGGTTTTACCAGCCCTGGTTGCACAATCGATATGCTGATAGAATTTAGGGAGTCTTGTTTTCAGATTAGCCTTGTTAAAATCCCCAGCTACAATGAATGCAGCCTCAGGATATGTGGTTTCCAGTTTACATAGAGTCAAATAAAGTTCGTTCAGGGCCATCGATGTGTCTGCTTGGGGGGAAATATATACGGATGTGATTATAATCGAAGAGAATTCTCTTGGTAGATAATGAAGTCGACATTTGATTGTGAGGAGTTCTAAGTCAGGTGAAAAGACGGACTTGACTTCCTGTATGTTGTTATGATCACACCACGTCTCGTTATTCATAAGGCATACACCCCCGCCCCTCTTCTTACCAGAAAGATGCTTGTTTCTGTCAACCTTGTTGTCAAGAGACTGGGCATTGGCGAGTAGTATGCTAGGGAGTGGTGTGCGATGTGCCTCTCCGGAGCCTGACCAGAAGACCGCTTCGTTTGCCCCTTTTACGGCGATGTTGTTTAGGTTTGCCGGCTGGGATCCGATCCATTGTCCTGGGTGATGGGCAAAACACAGGATCCGCTTCGGGAAAGCCGTATTCCTGGTCGTAATGATGGTGAGTTGACGTTGCTCTTATATTCAGTAGTTCCTCCCGACTGTATGTAATTAAACCTAAAATGAGTATATTATGTATGTTTGTAATAGTGTGTTATATGTGAAAACGTGTTCGTATTATAAATTGTATTTTAATGTTTAAAAGCTAGGGGGCAGAATTTTCACTTTAGATAAATAGCATGCCCAAATTAAACCTCCTGCTACTCTTGCCAAGAATATTAGATATGCATATCATTCATAGATTTGGATAGAAAACACTCTGAAGTTTCTAAAACTGTTTGAATCATGTCTGTGAGTATAACAGAACTTATGTAGCAGGCAAAACCCAGAGGACTAACTGTTCAGATGTTTTATTTATTTTTATCTCTCTTCCCTATATTGTCTTTGCCATTGGATATTTAATAGCAATCTATTTTCAGTTCCTACCGCTTCCACACAATGTCGCCAGTCGTTGGAATATGGCTGAGATTATTCCTTTGTTTTATCAGGAAGTAGTTCAACTCGGAACGGGGGCCCCTTTGTGAGAGACGTGAAGAGCAGAGCTTTTTTCTTTTCGTTCATGTATTGAATACAGATTGCCCCGTCTACAATTTGATCGATTATTAAGGTTTAAAAATACCTAACGTTGTATGACAAAAGTAGTTTGAAATATTTTGGCAAAGTTTATAGAGAACTTTTTAAATATTTTGTAGTGACGTTGCGTTTTTCTAAGCTGTTTTTTATGGATCAAACGCGCTTTATAAATTGACATTTTCGATATATATGGATGTAATTAATTGCACAAAAGGACCAATTGTGATGATTATGGGACATATTGGAGTGCCAACAAAAGAAGCTCGTCAAAGGCATATTTTATTTCAGCGTTTTGTGTAGCGCCTGCTACGCTAGCTCTATTGTTTACTACTGGTGCAGATGGGTGTAGGCTATCAGATAATAGCTTCTTATGCTTTTGCGGAAAAGCATTTTAAAAATCTGACACGTGAGCTAGATTCACAACGAGTGTAGCTTTAATTGAGTATCTTACATGTGTGATTTAATGAAAGTTTGAATTTTATAGCATTTTATTTGAATCTGGCGCTCTGCATTTTCCCTGGCAATTGGCCAGTTGAGACGCTAGCGTCTCCCTATCCTCAAGAGGTTATTAAGGACTATTGGAAGATTAGTCCAAATGGGGACTAAAAGAGATCCAAATAAATTAAAATAAAATCAAAACAGCATTGTATTCTTCCACTGTAATAGCTACTGTAAATTGGACAGTGCAGTTAGATTAACAAGAATGTAAGCTTTCTGCCCATATCAGATATGTGTATGTCCTTGTTCATGTTACTTACAACGTCATGCTACTCACATTAGCGCACATTAGCTCAACCATCTCGAGGGTGGGCCACCGATCTGTAGAGATCCTTTTAACCCACTGTTCCCCGGTAGGCCGTCATTGTAAAAAACAATTTGTTCTTAACCTGCCTAGTTGAATAAAGGTGAAATAAAATACACATGTAAATTCCCTGTATAGTGCACTACTGTGGACCAGGCCCCATGCTCTTTATTTCTTTCTTTCTTTCTTTTTTGCTCTCCCTCTCCCCATTGTTAAATGATTTAGAGAGGATTGCCCTCCTAACTATCCCTTGCTCCTCCAGTAAGTACAGTAGGAAGGTAAAATAGAGGGGGAGGGTCTGGAGGAGGGGTGAGGTTATTTTCATTTATTAGAGTGGGATCATCAAACATACACAGCCTCTGTGGGAACCAGGGAGAAAGAGCATCCATTTCCGTTTTGGGAATTCTCAAACTGTGGGAATCCCATTTTCCACAGGATTACCTCCCATAACGGACTAATCAAATGTCTCAGTCAGTCACCCCCCCCCCCGGAATCGATCCGGGTGGAATGTTCCGCTAATTACACCCTACCCATACGCCAGTGCATCTGGAGACCCAATATCAAGAGAGGGGGGTGATGGAAATCAGGGGAAATCATTGCTCCTTCACCATTTTGACGTTGCAGCTTTGCCATCTTTTGACAACCTATACCTATCCTTCATTCAAAGGGCCAGCTGTCTGTCCAGTGTCTCCTTGTCCTATCAGAGTGGATTGAGTGGGCAGCTCACCACTCCAGTTCCTGAATAGACGCCTATCCTCTTAACCACTCACAAGCCCTTCAGACAGTCATCGCCTCTTCACTTCAATCCATCACTCACTGACTCCATGGGGTCTCCACTGTAGAGGTGCCCAGAATCACACGCACGCACACACACACACACACACACACACAGACACACACACATACAGTCAGATGCACGCACGCACGCATGCAGACACACGAACACACACACAAACACACACACATGCTCTTTCCTCTGACTAAGTCCTTCTCCAACGTCTATTAGGCACAGTGAGAGCTCTGTTTACTTTAGCACATTTATTTAGTTTGTCTCTTGAATTCGTCTCTTTAGTTTGTCTCTTCAGCTCTTCACTTTAGCTCGCCTCTAGCTCGTCTCTTCAACTCGTCTCTTCAGCATGTCTCTTTAGTTTGTCTCTTCAGTTCGTCTCTTTAGCTCGTCTCTTCAGCTCGTCTCTTTAGTTTGTCTCTTCAGCTCGTCTCTTCAGCTAGTCGCTTCAGCTCGTCTTTTCAGCTCGTCTCTTCAGCTCGTATCTTCAGCTCGTCTCTTTAGTTTGTCTCTCTAGCTGGTCTCTTCAGCTGGTCTCTTCAGCTCGTCTCTTCAGCTCATCTCTTCAGCTCGTTACTTCAGTTTGTCTCTTTAGCTCGTCTTCTCAGCTCGTCTCTTCAGCTCGTCTCTTCAGTTTGTCTCTTCAGCTCGTCTCTTCAGCTCGTCTCTTCAGCTCATCTCTTCAGCATCTTAGAAGTCTGTCTATAAGGCCTGGAACAGGTCTGCAGTTACAACATCACTAAAGAACACTAAGACATATGTCTAAGAATAAAACGATAAACTTCTCATCTCAACCTTTGGTCTGTAGACCGGCACTGCTAGATAGAGGCTGAATGTAAAATGCATGTAAAAAATAATAAAATTAAAACTCTTCTTCAGGTTTTGACATACATAGCACATTAACTCAGCAAAAAAAGAAACGTCCCTCTTTCAGGACACTGTCTTTCAAAGATAATTCGTAACAATCCAAATAACTTCACAGATCTTCATTGTAAAGGGCTTGAACACTGTTTCCCAGGCTTGTCCAATGAACCATGAACGATGAATGAACATGCACCTGTGGAAAGGTCGTTAAGACAGTAACAGTTTACAGACGGTAGTCAATTAAGGTCACAGTTATGAAAACAAAGATGCCCGCGGTCCCTGCTCATCTGCGTGAACGTGCCTTAGGCTTGCTGCAAGGAGGCATGAGGACTGCAGATGTGGCCAGGGCAATAAATTGCAATGTCCGTACTGTGAGATGCCTAAGACAGCGCTACAGGGAGACAGGATGGACAGCTGATCATCCTCGCAGTGGCAGACCACGTGTAACAACACCTATACAGGATCGGTACATCTGAACATCACACCTGCGGGACAGGTACAGGATGGCAACAACAACTGCCCGAGTTACACCAGGAACGCACAATCCCTCCATCAGTGCTCAGACTGTCCGCAATAGGATGTGAGAGGCTAGACCGATGGCTTGTAGGCCTGTTGTAAGGCAGGTCCTCACCAGACATCACCGGCAACAACGTTGCCTATGGGCACAAACCCACCGTCGCTGGACCAGACTAGACTGGTAAAAAGGGCTCTTCACTGACGAGTAGCGGTTTTATCTCACCAGGGGTGATGGTCGGATTCGTGTTTATCGTCGAAGGAATGAGCGTTACACCAAGGCCTGTACTCTAGAGCGGGATCTATTTGGAGGTGGAGGGTTCGTCATGGTCTGGGGCGGTGTGTCACAGCATCATCGGACTGAGCTTGTTGTCATTGCAGGCAATCTCAACGCTGTGTGTTACAGGGAAGACATCCTCATCCCTCATGCGGTACTCTTCCTGCAGGCTCATCCTGACATGACCCTCCAGCATGACAATGCCACCAGTCATACTGCTTGTTCTGTGCGTGATTTCCTGCAAGACAGGATTGTCAGTGTCCTGCCATGGCCAGCGAAGAGCCCAGATCTCAATCCCATTGAGCACGTCTGGAACCTGTTGGATCGGAGGGTGAGGGCTAGGGCCATTCCCCCCAGAAATGTTTGGGAACTTGCAGGTGCCTTGGTGGAAGAGTGGGGTAACATCTCACAGCAAGAACTGGCAAATCTGGTGCAGTCCACGAGGAGGAGATGTACTGCAGTACCTAAATTGGCTGGTGGTAACACCGGATACTGACTGTTACTTTTGTCCCTTTGTTCAGGGACACATTATTCAATTTCTGTTAGTCACATGTCTGTGGAATTTGTTCAGATTATGTCTCCGTTATTGAATCTTGTTATATTCATACAAATATTTACTTAACTTATGTTAAGTTGATGAAAATAAATGCAGTTGACAGTGAGAGGGCGTTTTATTTTTTGCTGAGTTTATATATGGAAGAGGAATGACAACAGATAACACAGAAATTCGTTTTTCCTGTTTAAAGATACAAAGCCAATCACCTATCTAGTATTTTGTCTGGATAGCACAATTCTCGGGTGATAAATAACTAATAACTCACGAGATTAAGCAATAGATTCTGTGTAACGACCTTCTTCTATTCGGAAGTGTTGAATTGCTTGTTAAGAGACCATAACCTTTGAAATACATGTTTTTAACAGCGTTTTGAAGAGGAGCGGAAGTGAACCCTGGAACCCCAAAGAACTTCCGGTGCTTTTGTTAATAACAGATAAGAGCATAACCTTCGATATCATCTCTTTTGTTAACAACAGATAAGAGCATAACCTTCGATATCATCTCTTTGTTAACAACAGATAAGAGCATAACCTTCGATATCATCTCTTTGTTAACAACAGATAAGAGCATAACCTTCGATATCATCTCTTTGTTAACAACAGATAAGAGCATAACCTTCGATATCATCTCTTTGTTAACAACAGATAAGAGCATAACCTTCGATATCATCTCTTTTGTTAACAACAGATAAGAGCATAACCTTCGATATCATCTCTTTGTTAACAACAGATAAGAGCATAACCTTCGATATCATCTCTTTTGTTAACAACAGATAAGAGCATAACCTTCGATATCATCTCTTTTGTTAACAACAGATAAGAGCATAACCTTCGATATCATCTCTTTTGTTAACAACAGATAAGAGCATAACCTTCGATATCATCTCTTTGTTAACAACAGATAAGAGCATAACCTTCGATATCATCTCTTTGTTAACAACAGATAATCTCTTTTGAACAACAGATAAGAGCATAACCTTCGATATCATCTCTTTTGTTAACAACAGATTTTCGTTAACAACAGATAAGAGCATAACCTTCGATATCATCTCTTTTGTTAACAACAGATAAGAGCATAACCTTCGATATCATCTCTTTTGTTAACAACAGATAAGAGCATAACCTTCGATATCATCTCTTTGTTAACAACAGATAAGAGCATAACCTTCGATATCATCTCTTTGTTAACAACAGATAAGAGCATAACCTTCGATATCATCTCTTTTGTTAACAACAGATAAGAGCATAACCTTCGATATCATCTCTTTTGTTAACAACAGATAAGAGCATAACCTTCGATATCATCTCTTTTGTTAACAACAGATAAGAGCATAACCTTCGATATCATCTCTTTGTTAACAACAGATAAGAGCATAACCTTCGATATAATCTCTTTGTTAACAACAGATAAGAGCATAACCTTCGATATCATCTCTTTTGTTAACAACAGATAAGAGCATAACCTTCGATATCATCTCTTTGTTAACAACAGATAAGAGCATAACCTTCGATATAATCTCTTTGTTAACAACAGATAAGAGCATAACCTTCGATATAATCTCTTTATTAACAACAGATAAGAGCATAACCTTCGATATAATCTCTTTGTTAACAACAGATAAGAGCATAACCTTCGATATCATCTCTTTGTTAACAACAGATAAGAGCATAACCTTCGATATCATCTCTTTGTTAACAACAGATAAGAGCATAACCTTCGATATCATCTCTTTTTATCAAATCATAATGTTGTATGTCTTTCTATGTGGCAATTTGTCAATAGAATAGCAGCGTCTAATTCAGCGTCCCCTCAATCACAAGACAACAGCCAAAAACAAACACTGGATAAAGTGATTCAGTCCCAGAAGATTTGTCCAAGAAATGGTCAACCCACCTGTGTGTTCATTGTGTGCTTGTCCCAAAAACACAAAGACGACACAGTCAGACAGAAAAGCCATTAAGTGAGCGACTGAAGAGGTCAAGATGTAAATCTCTCTTGAACAAAGTCCCACCCCCTCCCTCGGCCCCCTTCGCCCCACTTGGTCTGTCCTGTCACGACCCCAGCCCCCCTTTTGACCCTTTTGTTGGTGCGAGGTGGCTCAAGACCCAGGAACCTGCTAATTACGGGCTTTAGTTGTCTGCCAAGGAACCAGGCCCTCGGAATGGCTGAGCCACATTCCTACCAGTCAGAGTCAGTCTGTGTGTGATTGTGTGTTTGTGTGTGTGTTCGCTGTCTGTCGGTCCATCCCTCCATCCGTCTGTGAGAACGTCTGTGGGTTTTAGTGCGTGACTTGTGCCTTGCAAACACTCCTCACGGGACTGTATAGTAAACAGACACAGACAGAGGGATTGGAGGGACTTGAGGTGTGTAAAGAAACTCAATAAGCCTTCTCTCCCTTCTCCGATGGGATCTAAACCTAATCACACAGTTGGCCTGGTGTGAAATACCTCCTGCTATAGCTGCTCAGTTGAGCGACCAGCCGGCCGACCCATTAAGAGACAGATTTCAGGTTGGACAAAACCAGAGATTACGAGACAGGTGGAACCAGAGACTCATTAAGAGACCTATTTCAGGTTAGAACGAACCAGAGATCCTTTACACTTTTGACTGACATCAACTTTTACAGATCCGTCACAAAACGTGAATTTGCCTTGAAATAAACCAAACCTTAAAACCTCTGTTGTTGTTTGACAGATCCGTCACAAACAAAGCCTTGAGACCCCTGTTGTGGATTGTGTTTGAAATGGTAGGTTAAAATGTGACCAAATCTAACACTTCAATTGAAATGTTCCCCAAAACCTTGACACCCTATATGGTTGATTTGAGGTTGAAATCTGGGTTAAAGCATAAGCATCACGATGATTGACTGATTTACCCCAGTCTTGGGTTTGGTCCCGGGAGCAGCAGTCGGCCCGGTGGGGAACAGAGTATTGGATACTTGATGCTGTTGTGGAGTATTCACAGACTGAGAAGTGCTTGACACTCTCCCAACGGGCTTTACTGAGTCGAAGTCCACTTCCTGCAACCGAGGAAGGACATTGATTGGTTTAGAGATAAACTTAGGAGGCAATAGTTTATGGTTATTTCTATGACTTATTCCTTTGAAGCTAGCCATGTTAGCATTAGGTTCTCCTGAAGCTAGCTAAGTACTGACTGTCTCCTGTAACGTCTAGCTAGTTACTGACAGAGCCATGTATTTAGAGAGTAGGGGCATTGAGGTTTCTGTATTATGATGCATTTACATGACACTTCAACATTCTATGGCGGCCATGTTAGCTCCCCATTAACATTACATGGGGAATATTTAAACAATGCTATGTAACTGAATTTCTAGAATTAGAGACAATATTGTAAATTGTAAAAGTTGTCTCTGTGTACTGGTACTGACCCTTCGCTGGTGTCTCCTGAGGGTGGGGGTGATGGCCATGGTGGAGGAGGAGGAGGCGCTGAGGGCCGTGTCGATCTCCTCGTCCAGCTGGTCTAGCTTCATCAGCAGTAACACCATGGAGTCCAGACGAGAATGCTCCTGCTCCTCTCTAGAACTCTACAGGTGGGAGATAGGGAGGATGGGGGGAGGTAGGGAGGGAGAGAGACAGAGAGACGGAGGGAGAGATTATTTGTACTTAAAATATCTGTTAAAAGTGTTATTGATTTACATTTGAATGGTTTAGCAGACACTATTATCCAGAGCGACTTACAGGATAAGTTAGGGGTAAGTGCCTTGCTCAAGGGCACATCGACAGAATGTTCACCAAGTGGGCTCAGGGATTTGAACCGGCAACTTGCCGCTCTATATTTGACTGTTTTTGATTGAAGGAGAACAGTGATAATGATTTATATTGTGTCTTTACTGGGCATCAACCACTAAAGGAAACTTTAGGCCTCGGTTCTTTCTCTCTTCTGTTGGTCCTTCCACTTTGTGGTTAGATACAGCTAACTGACTATCATCTAATAAGCCCGTTCATCTTTAGTCATGTCCTCTCTTGCTCTCTTTTAAAGGGAAGGGAGCAGGTATATTTATTGTCTCATGTCAACTCTAATACATAACACATAACACAGACAGGGACTTCACAGTTTAGTCATGTTTTCTCTCTTAGCCCTCTGAAAGCATTACGTTGAGCAGTTTTCCTATGTGTGTTTGATTGAATTGGGGCCTTGTGAATGAGACAAGAAAGGCCTGATGTAATGCATGCCAGAGATATATATCAACTAAGGCTTTGATTCAATATCATGTTGACCACAGAAAGTCTTTGATAGAATCCTGGAATGGGATCCTCAGATGCACTCAAATTAATTGGGCAACCTCTTCTGCCCTCTCCTTGTCTTTCTCTCTCTCTCTTTGGTTCTCTTCCACCATTCCCAATTTTTTCTTACATTTTCCACCAAAAGCCCCCCGTCTCCAATTATATCCTTTCTTATACTTTTTTTAATTACCCCCTCTCTTCCTGTTGTCTTTCCTCCCTTCTCCTTGCAAACACTTGG